>NC_060120.1:90731019-91008519 GCF_021461395.2 Schistocerca americana | reverse complement strand
CCAGTGTATGTGAATGCTGAAAGAGCCGCTTGAGTTGTGTGACAGTATTTCGACCGTGTGAAGTGCAAATGTTACCGTGTCACGCACAATCCGCCCACTACGTAGCGTTCTGTGTCAGCACGCAGTTTTCGACAGTACTCTGTGTCCATAGCTGTTTTCATAGCTAGGCTGCTTCCAGCACAAAGCATCCACCATACGAAAGTGGCTGTTTCGCGATTTTGATTACCTGATCCTTCGACATCACTTCATGTACGAATACTGGCAAGAATTCTCGCTTCATTCGAAGGTGCTCCTTCCACTTCCAGCCTACTTGGTTGCTTCATTTGCCACGCAAACACTTCTTGAGGACCCTACATGTAATAACATCGCATCGTATCGGCTTAATTACATGATACTACTGAATTTAAGATCGCTACAGGCATCCGGTTCCGTGGTGTAATGGTTAGCACTCTGGACTTTGAATCCAGCGATCCAAGTTCGAGTCTCGGAGGAACCTGACGCTGTGTTTTGCGATCGTTTCTAGAAATGTGTACGAGCCGGTGGTTGGAATTGTATATGCAGAAATTTAACTAGGATCATGAAATGCAAAATGTTAATAGCAGTCCACACGCGAATGAGGAACGCCCCAAATGCCTATGCTTTTGCTACTAGGATTAATAACGGGACGTAAGGGGTTCAACTGCCAGAAGACGACCTCAGCTGTTCCTCCCCGCAGGAAAGACATCTCACCGTTTTGGGTGCTGCATGCGCATGCATTTAACAAACTTGCATGCGATGTACTAGTTCCTGGGGAACGAATGGATTCGTTGTACGTGCCAGTCTTTACGTATAGATATAAGTAAGCGAAGACGGCTTAATCCTGCCACGTAGATTGCTTTCCATAAGACGCACCTGAGAGTCTCATGGGCCGGTGGCCCGACATGCAGTTTGTCCTGCTGCATGGCTTACTTTCAGAGACTCGCAAGTTTATCGTAGTGCTGGGTTGTCGCGAAAGTGAAAAGTAGGCCCTGTCTGGGATTTGAACCAGGGACCTCCTGCACCCAAAGCAGGAATCATACCCCTAGACCAACAGGCCGCACAAGTAAGCAGGTCTGCACCCCGCCACCTACTGAGATCTTGCCGCACTTGCTAGTTGCAGCATCCGATCTGGACCATATTCTCAAAGAGGTTTCTTAATCTGACACCTACAACATGCGCTGTGCTGAACACCAGTGTATGTGAATGCTGAAAGAGCCGCTTGAGTTGTGTGACAGTATTTCGACCGTGTGAAGTGCAAATGTTACCGTGTCACGCACAATCCGCCCACTACGTAGCGTTCTGTGTCAGCACGCAGTTTTCGACAGTACTCTGTGTCCATAGCTGTTTTCATAGCTAGGCTGCTTCCAGCACAAAGCATCCACCATACGAAAGTGGCTGTTTCGCGATTTTGATTACCTGATCCTTCGACATCACTTCATGTACGAATACTGGCAAGAATTCTCGCTTCATTCGAAGGTGCTCCTTCCACTTCCAGCCTACTTGGTTGCTTCATTTGCCACGCAAACACTTCTTGAGGACCCTACATGTAATAACATCGCATCGTATCGGCTTAATTACATGATACTACTGAATTTAAGATCGCTACAGGCATCCGGTTCCGTGGTGTAATGGTTAGCACTCTGGAATTTGAATCCAGCGATCCGAGTTCGAGTCTCGGTGGAACGTGACGCTGTGTTTTGCGATCCTTTCTAGAAATGTGTACGAGCCGGTGGTTGGAATTGTATATGCAGAAATTTAACTAGGATCATGAAATGCAAAATGTTAATAGCAGTCCACACGTGAATGGGGAACGCCCCAAATGCCTATGCTTTTGCTACTAGGATTAATAACGGGACGTAAGGGGTTCAACTGCCAGAAGACGACCTCAGCTGTTCCTCCCCGCAGGAAAGACATCTCACCGTTTTGGGTGCTGCATGCGCATGCATTTAACAAACTTGCATGCGATGTACTAGTTCCTGGGGAACGAATGGATTCGTTGTACGTGCCAGTCTTTACGTATAGATATAAGTAAGCGAAGACGGCTTAATCCTGCCACGTAGATTGCTTTCCATAAGACGCACCTGACAGTCTCATGGGCCGGTGGCCCGACATGCAGTTTGTCCTGCTGCATGGCTTACTTTCAGAGACTCGCAAGTTTATCGTAGTGCTGGGTTGTCGCGCAAGTGAAAAGTAGGGCCTGTCTGGGATTTGAACACGGGACTTCCTGTACACAAAGCAGGAATCATACCCCTAGACCAACAGGCCGCACAAGTAAGCAGGTCTGCACCCCGCCACCTACTGAGATCTTGCCGCACTTGCTAGTTGCAGCATCCGATCTGGACCATATTCTCAAAGAGGTTTCTTAATCTGACACCTACAACATGCGCTGTGCTGAACACCAGTGTATGTGAATGCTGAAAGAGCCGCTTGAGTTGTGTGACAGTATTTCGACCGTGTGAAGTGCAAATGTTATCGTGTCACGCACAATCCGCCCACTACGTAGCGTTCTGTGTCAGCACGCAGTTTTCGACAGTACTCTGTGTCCATAGCTGTTTTCATAGCTAGGCTGCTTCCAGCACAAAGCATCCACCATACGAAAGTGGCTGTTTCGCGATTTTGATTACCTGATCCTTCGACATCACTTCATGTACGAATACTGGCAAGAATTCTCGCTACATTCGAAGGTGCTCCTTCCACTTCCAGCCTACTTGGTTGCTTCATTTGCCACGCAAACACTTCCTGAGGACCCTACATGTAATAACATCGCATCTTATCGGCTTAATTACATGATACTACTGAATTTAAGATCGCTACAGGCATCCGGATCCATCACAGTCGTGCTCAGGCACTCGGCCAGTGCACATCGCGCGGTGACGGGCGGTAGCGCGGGCCAGTGTTTACGTCGCGAGCAGTGCTGCGGTGGAGAGCTGCGCAGCGTGTGCGAGCGCTGTTAACGTTTGTTTCTGTACCACTGTTGTAAGTAAGATGTCGACCATTAACAGAGCGAACAGCGTTCAGTGTGTTTTCGATCTTGCTGCCTTGCGACCGACGGCTTTCGAAATCCATGAGTGGATTTTTGATGATCTGAAATTGCCGGAAGATATAGTCGACACGTTCCAGTTGGACTTTGTGCAGTACTCATTATTTATCAAATTTATTTCGAGTGACACTTATGAGAAATTCGTTGAGGAGCATGCTGGTGTGAGACCATTTCGTCATAATGATGGCAGTATTAGCAATGTCCAAATCGTGCCTTCGGGATACGGAGTGAGAACCGTCAGGGTATTTAATGTGCCACCTGAGTGCCCTAATGACCTCATAGCACGTCCTCTGTCACTGTACGGCGTTGTTTTGTCGGTTACCAATGAAAAATGGTCGAGTTCATATCGCTACCAAGTTAACAGCGGGGTGCGAAGTGTCCGTGTGGACTTCAAAAAGCATATACCTTCGTATGTTGCTATTGGCGGCTGTCGTGCACAGGTAACTTACATTGGAGAACCCCCTACCTGTTCGATCTGCCATTCAACAGAACATCTGCGGATGAACTGTACACGCCGACGTCCATTTCAACTTCCACGGGAACGTCCTGCAGACGGTAGTGCAAAGTTTGTTCCGCTATTGAGTGAGGTAGTCGCGGGGACGGTACCACCACCTCGGCAGCCGGAACGTGTTAGCGAGGCGGAGATACCAGTTCAGGTGGAATGCAGTGCCCAAGACATTTGCGGTAGGACGGACGTCGATCCGGCACCGTCATCCTCACCGGGGCAGTTACCGCTGGATAACAACGATGCGCCAGCCACCTCTGAAACTAAGCCGTGTGAGATACAGGAGCGGGTGCAGATCAGTTTGCCTGAACCGCCCCTACCGGTAGAGACTGCAGCAGACACGAAGAAAGGCCGCCGAAGGAGAAGCAAAGGGAATAGTAGCAAAGAGGAAAAGTCGGATGATTTGAGACCCGTACACATGTCAGAAAGTGGCAGCGAGACTGAACCTCAATCTTCTTGCTCCGTGCGCTGCGAGGACACCGCGAGGCAAGAACGCATTCGTGAACAGACCAAACACCTGAAGGCACTACTGAGCGCTGAGAGGGAACAGAGCACCGTAACGGCTAAGAGGAAGGGCGAGCAGAGCAGCGAGCAGCTGCAGCAGCGCTCCCGCAGGAACTCGCTGACGTCCGTCGCAGCCCCGCGTGGTGGTCAGGCGGACGCGACCACGTTGACAGACTCAGCCGGCGGTGGCGGGCAGGGCGGCGCGCGCACCGCGAAGCACCCTGACAGCAAAGAGCCGTGGTGGCAGCAGGACGAGGAGATACAGCAGTAGCTGCTCTCGCGCATGACCATCGCGCTGCGACATTTCCACTCTCTGAGTACTCCAGACGTTCCCAACGAGTTTGATTCAAAGACGACGAGAAGGACGATCCAACACAGAGCTCATTGTCCTCTGAACCATCATGTGCGATAGCCAAACCTACAACGTTACCACACTTAACGTCAATAGAATTCAAAGTGCAGTGAAACTCCGTTCGCTAACTGATTTCTTGTATGGTACCAGCGTTGACATTGCCCTCCTACAGGAGGTAGTCACAGTCTTAGAGGTGCCCGGTTACGTTCTCATTGATAACATCAACATCCAGGATGCTGTAGGCACTGCCATACTTCTGCGTGACGGTATACCATTTACGGATGTGCAGCGGCTGCCTAGTGGTCGTGGCATTTCTCTTCGAGTGAATGGTGTGCAGATTGTTAACGTGTACGCTCCCTCAGGTAGCACGCATAAGAGAGATCGCTCAACATTTTATAAAAACGAGGTTCCCATTCTTCTTAGCGCTTATCGTGCACATCTCATCCTCGGTGGTGACTTCAATTGTGTGCTTAACGACAGAGACCAAACTCCTCACACGAACAGATGTATCGAACTTGAACATTTAATTCATGGCATGCGTCTTCACGATACATGGCAACAACTGCACGGTGAACGGGTAGCGTACACCTTCGTAACTAGTCATTCTGCCAGTCGGTTGGATAGGATCTATGTGTCCGAGGCCCTCCAGCGGCACGCTGTGAACTGTGACATAGCTCCTGTCAACATCTCCGACCATTGTGCGTATCAGTGTTACCTTAACCTACACCGCCAGCAAATATACCGCGGGAAAGGCTACTGGAAATTGAATGTCAGCCTTCTGCAGGATGCCCAACTTGAAGAGGAGGTGAACATGACGTGGCAACAGCTCCAGCGGCAACGACGTCGTTACGATAGCGCTCTCCAGTGGTGGACTCAGTGTGCTAAGCCTAAATTACGCCTCACCCTCAAGAGTTACGCCCGACAAAAAAGCTTTTGGCAGAAACAGACTATTGAGTTTTATTATCGCTGTTTGAGAGAACTGTACAGTCGCGCTAACAATCCTTCTGGCGATATCGACATAAAGATCAAACGATATAAAGCGAAAATCACGGCGATACAACGCCAACGAATGCAAGGCATCATCGTGCGAGCGCACCCAAAGGACGTTGCCGCCGAAGAACGGGCCTCTCTGTACCACATCCTGAGAACGACGAAACGGTGTAAAGCCATGTTGATTGAAGCCGTTGTTGATGACGCTGAGAATGCCATCACGAAGCAACGTGACATCATCTCGCACGTCTACGACTATTATAGTCAACTTTACAAGAAGCAAGCCGTTGATGAACACTCGTGCGACGATTTTCTTAGGACCTTGAGCTGTCGCTTGTCGCAACAGGATACTGCAAATCTGGAATCTCTTTTCACAGAGGACGAAATCCGACTGGCGGTCCACAGTGCAAAGAAAGGGAAGTCACCAGGACCCGACGGTCTCAGCGCTGAGTTTTACCAGCGTTACTGGAACCTCCTCGGTCCTACACTCCTCGAGATCGCGAATGAACTCTGGCACCTGGAAGTTATACCCAAGGCATTTACGGAAGGTATCATCCTGCCCTTACCGAAAAAAGGGAACAGCAGGAAGGTCGAAAACATGCGACCCATCACACTCCTGAATGCCGATTTCAAAATCATCACCAGATCGATTAAGCTAAGGATGCAAACCGTTATGTACAAGGTTTTGGGCAGTTACCAGTACAGTGCAGTGCAAGGCCGAAGTGCAATCTCAGCAGCCTGCGATTTGAGGGACATCATCTGTTCGTATGCTGAAACCAAAGAACAGGGCGCTCTGATCTTTCTAGATTTTGAGAAGGCTTATGACCGTGTACGTCATGACTTCCTCTTTAAAAGCATGAAGAAACTAGGTTTTGGACTTCATCTCATAGAATTAATTCGCAAACTTACTACAAACGCCTCTTCACGGATTCTCATTAATGGCCATTTTAGAAAAGAAGTTTCCATTGAGCAATCCGTCCGCCAAGGATGTCCTCTGTCAATGATTTTGTACGCCATTGCAGTGGAGCCGCTACTGAACAACTTGGCGCATAGCGGGATCGGACTTAGCGTCCAGTCTGTCACTATCCCATGCATTGCATATGCTGACGATGTATGCGTAACTGTGTCATCATCGCAACAACTTCTGTCAGCGGAAACTCTTTTACAAAAATTCACGTTTCTTTCAGGAGCAATACTCAATAGCACTAAAACCACAGCTTTGCAGATCGGTGGCGGTATCGGAGACATATCCCATGTTACCTGGTGCAAGGTCAAGGATTCTCACACAACCCTCGGTGTTACTTTTGAGGCCAAACCAGACAAATTCCTGACGAAGAACTGGTCACACATGCTTAATAAATTACGTGCTGCTTTGATACTTCACTCCGCCCGTGACTTGAACATACTACAGAAAGTTAAGACCATCGAGATCGCCATTACGAGCAAGATGACTTATTTGGCGCAAATTCCTCCAATCTCCGACCATCTAGCCAAGAGTATACAACAAGCGTTATGTTGGTTTCTTTTTAGGGGACACATTTTCAAAGTTCAATTCGATACCTTAACCTTACCTTCGTTCAAAGGTGGCCTTAACCTCATTAAAGTACACAAAAAATGTGTCACCCTGCTCCTAAATCGCATCAGGAAGGAGTTCCGTACCCGGAGGACCAGTATCATCACAAACCTCATTCAGCGGTGGAAGCCTCATAGCCTTGACCCACTCGTTAATATCGCCGGCATTCCACTTTCTTACCGACATGTGCGAATGTACTACATGGAAATGAGCTACATTCGACACAACATCGTCGATAACGGAAGCCTGACGAACAGGAAGCTTTATGGCCTTCTCACGACAACAAACCACAGGAATCGTCTCGAAGAAAAACATCCACATACACATTGGAGTATAGTATGGCGGAATGTGCACAGCGACGTGTTACCGTCACGCGTCATAGCCGACTGGTATCTAACAGTCAACGATAAAGTAGCAACGAATGAAAAGCTACATAAAATTGGCCTTCATCCAACGCCCAACTGTGACGCATGCGGAAGGGTCGATACGCTTCTTCATAGGTTCACGTGCGGACATGCAGAAGAAATTACTACATTTCTTCGTCAACGATTGTCGGTGATAGACCGTACGACACCCTGTGGTGTAGATCTTTTAGAGATCATTCAGCCACAAAAACTGAGATATCCACGAGCAAAAAACAACGCTGCAACGTGGACCATGGGCCACACAGCATCGTTTATTATGCAGAATAGGCATGCTACTTTTCTCGACTATTATTCTTACATAGAAATTGAACACTTTAAAATGAGACAACACTGTGACTACAGGAGGATATTTGGAAATATGCTGAACATCATAATTAACGGTTAAATGCTTCAAATACAATCTTTCGGATCGCAGAGTTTGCCAGTGACCTGTATGTATGACTCCCATTTGGTCCTGGGACTTTAGCAATTTTACGATACTATTCAGATGCTCACCAATGCAGGAGGCATTTTTTCTTCCCCATTTTCGATTTCACATTTCCCTTCTCTCGCAGAGCGAGCGGAGCAACCTTCCTTCAATTATGAAGTGATACTCTTTTGTGCACCATAACAATTTCTGTTTACTACTTGGCCAAAAAAAAAAAAAAAAAAAAAAAAAAAACATTAAGAAGACATTTCATTTCTTATATTGCGATACGGCAGCCTAGCAATGATATACACTTTGTTCATTCTTTCTTATTACGAATTGGCGCAAATGTTAAAAAAAAATAAAAAATAAAAAACAAAAAAAACCTCAAGAAGACTTTTCATTTCTTATATTGCGCTACGGCAGCCCAGCAATGATATACACTTTGTTCATTCTTTCTTATTACAAATTGGCGCAAATGTTAAAATAAATAAAAAAATAAAAATAAAAAAAAAAACACAAAAAAAACCTCAAGAAGACTTTTCATTTCTTATATTGCGCTACGGCAGCCTATGCAATAAAAAAAAAAAAAAAAAAAAAGTAGCTCAGATGGTAGAGCATTTGCCCTCGAAAGGCAAGGGTCCCGAGTTCTAGTCTCGGTCGGGCACATAGTTATACAAAAAAAAAAAAAAAAAAAAAAAAAATTGTGTAATGGTTAGCACTCTGGACTTTGAATCCAGCGATCCGAGTTCGAGTCTCGGTGGAACCTGACGCTGTGTTTTGCGATCCTTTCTAGAAATGTGTACGAGCCGGTGGTTGGAATTGTATATGCAGAAATTTAACTAGGATCATGAAATGCAAAATGTTAATAGCCGTCCACACGTGAATGGGGAACGCTCCAAATGCTTATGCTTTTGCTACTAGGATTAATAACGGGACGTAAGGGGTTCAACTGCGAAAAGACGACCTCAGCTGTTCCTCCCCGCAGGAAAGACATCTCACCGTTTTGGGTGCTGCATGCGCATGCATTTAACAAACTTGCATGCGATGTACTAGTTCCTGGGGAACGAATGGAATCGTTGTACGTGCCAGCCTTTACGTATAGATATAAGTAAGCGAAGACGGCTTAATCAAGCCATCTAGATTGCTTTCCATAAGACGCACGTGAAAGTCTCATGGGCTGGTGGCCCGACATGCAGTTTGTCCTGCTGCATGGGTTACTTTCAGAGACTCGCAAGTTTATCATAGTGCTGGGTTGTCGCGAAAGTGAAAAGTAGGGCTTGTCCGGGATTTGAACCCGGGAGTTCCTGCACCCAAAGCAGGAATCATACCCCAGGACCAACAGGCCGCACAAGTAAGGAGGTCTGCACCACGCCACCTACTGAGATCTTGACGCACTTGCTAGTTGCAGCATCCGATCTGGACCATATTCTCAAAGAGGTTTCTTAATCTGACACCTACAACATGCGCTGTGCTGAACACCAGTGTATGTGAATGCTGAAAGAGCCGCTTGAGTTGTGTGACAGTATTTCGACCGTGTGAAGTGCAAATGTTATCGTGTCACGCACAATCCGCCCACTACGTAGCGTTCTGTGTCAGCACGCAGTTTTCGACAGTACTCTGTGTCCATAGCTGTATTGATAGCTCGGCTGCTTCCAGCACAAAGCATCCACCATACGAAAGTGGCTGTTTCGCGATTTTGATTACCTCATCCTTCGACATCACTTCATGTACGAATACTGGCAAGAATTCTCGCTACATTGGAAGGTGCTCCTTCCACTTCCAGCCTACTTGGTTGCTTCATTTGCCACGCAAACACTTCCTGAGGACCCTACATGTAATAACATCGCATCTTATCGGCTTAATTACATGATACTACTGAATTTAAGATCGCTACAGGCATCCGGTTCCGTGGTGTAATGGTTAGCACCCTGGACTTTGAATCCAGCGATCCGAGTTCGAGTCTCGGTGGAACCTGACGATGTGTTTTGCGATCGTTTCTAGAAATGTGTACGAGCCGGTGGTTGGAATTGTATATGCAGAAATTTAACTAGGATCATGAAATGCAAAATGTTAATAGCCGTCCACACGTGAATGGGGAACGCTCCAAATGCTTATGCTTTTGCTACTAGGATTAATAACGGGACGTAAGGGGTTCAACTACGAGAAGACGACTTCAGCTGTTCCTCCCCGCAGGAAAGACATCTCACCGTTTTGGGTGCTGCATGCGCATGCATTTAACAAACTTGCATGCGATGTACTAGTTCCTGGGGAACGAATGGAATCGTTGTACGTGCCAGTCTTTACGTATAGATATAAGTAAGCGAAGACGGCTTAATCCTGCCACGTAGATTGCTTTCCATAAGACGCACCTGAGAGTCTCATGGGCTGTTGGCCCGACATGCAGTTTGTCCTGCTGCATGGCTTACTTTCAGAGACTCGCAAGTTTATCGTAGTGCTGGGTTGTCGCGAAAGTGAAAAGTAGGGCCCGTCCGGGATTTGAACCCGAGACCTCCTGCACCCAAAGCGCGAATCATACCCCTAGACCAACAGGCCGCACAAGTAAGCTGGTCTGCACCCCGCCACCTACTGAGATCTTGCCGCACTTGCTAGTTGCAGCATCCGATCTGGACCATATTCTCAAAGAGGTTTCTTAATCTGACACCTACAACATGCGCTGTGCTGAACACCAGTGTATGTGAATGCTGAAAGAGCCGCTTGAGTTGTGTGACAGTATTTCGACCGTGTGAAGTGCAAATGGTATCGTGTCACGCACAATCCGCCCACTACGTAGCGTTCTGTGTCAGCACGCAGTTTTCGACAGTACTCTGTGTCCATAGCTGTTTTCATAGCTAGGCTGCTTCCAGCACAAAGCATCCACCATACGAAAGTGGCTGTTGCGCGATTTTGATTACCTGATCCTTCGACATCACTTCATGTACGAATACTGGCAAGAATTCTCGCTACATTCGAAGGTGCTGCTTCCACTTCCAGCCTACTTGGTTGCTTCATTTGCCACGCAAACACTTCCTGAGGACCCTTCATGTAATAACATCGCATCTTATCGGCTTAATTACATGAAACTATGAATTTGAGAGCGCTACAGGCATCCGGTTCCATGGTGTAATTGTTAGCACTCTGGACTTTGAATCCAGCGATCCGAGTTCGAGTCTCGGTGAAACCTGACGCTGTGTTTTGCGATCGTTTCTAGAAATGTGTACGAGCCGGTGGTTGGAATTGTATATGCAGAAATTTAACTAGGATCATGAAATGCAAAATGTTAATAGCAGTCCACACGTGAATGGGGAACGCTCCAAATGCTTATGCTTTTGCTACTAGGATTAATAACGGGACGTAAGGGGTTCAACTGCCAGAAGACGACCTCAGCTGTTCCTCCCCGCAGGAAAGACATCTCACCGTTTTGGGTACTGTATGCGCATGCATTTAACAAACTTGCATGCGATGTACTAGTTCCTGGGGAACGACTGGAATCGTTGTACGTGCCAGTCTTTACGTATAGATATAAGTAAGCGAAGACGGCTTAATCCTGCCACGTAGATTGCTTTCCATAAGACGCACATGAGAGTCTCATGGCCGGTGGCCCGACATGCAGTTTGTCCTGCTGCATGGCTTACTTTCAGAGACTCGCAAGTTTATCGTAGTGCTGGGTGTCGCGAAAGTGAGAAGTAGGGCCTGTCCTTGATTTGAACCCGGGACCTCCTGCACCCAAAGCAGGAATCATACCCCTAGACCAACAGGCCGCACGAGTAAGCAGGTCTGCACCCCGCCACCTACTGAGATCTTGCCGCACTTGCTAATTTCAGCATCCGATCTGGACCATATTCTCAAAGAGGTTTCTTAATCTGACACCTACAACATGCGCTGTGCTGAGCACCTGTGTATGTGAATGCTGAAAGAGCTGCTTGAGTTGTGTGACAGTATGTCGACCGTGTGAAGTGCAAATGTTATCGTGTTACGCACAATCCGCCCACTACGTAGCGTTCTCAGTCAGCACGCAGTATTCGACAGTACTCTGTGTCCATAGCTGTTTTCATAGCTAGGCTGCTTCCAGCACAAAGCATCCACCATACGAAAGTGGCTGTTGCGCGATTTTGATTACCTGATCCTTCGACATCACTTCATGTACAAATACTGGCAAGAATTCTCGCTACATTCGAAGGTGCTGCTTCCACTTCCAGCCTACTTGGTTGCTTCATTTGCCACGCAAACACTTCCTGAGGACCCTTCATGTAATAACATCGCATCTTATCGGCTTAATTACATGAAACTACTGAATTTGAGAGCGCTACAGGCATCCGGTTCCATGGTGTAATGGTTAGCACTCTGGACTTTGAATCCAGCGATCCGAGTTCGAGTCTCGGTGGAACCTGACGCTGTGTTTTGCGATCGTTTCTAGAAATGTGTACGAGCCGGTGGTTGGAATTGTATATGCAGAAATTTAACTAGGATCATGAAATGCAAAATGTTAATAGCAGTCCACACGTGAATGGGGAACGCCCCAAATGCCTATGCTTTTGCTACTAGGATTAATAACGGGACGTAAGGGGTTCAACTGCCAGAAGACGACCTCAGCTGTTCCTCCCCGCAGGAAAGACATCTCACCGTTTTGGGTGCTGCATGCGCATGCATTTAACAAACTTGCATGCGATGTACTAGTTCCTGGGGAACGAATGGAATCGTTGTACGTGCCAGTCTTTACGTATAGATATAAGTAAGCGAAGACGGCTTAATCCTGCCACGTAGATTGCTTTCCATAAGACGCACCTGAGAGTCTCATGGGCCGGTGGCCCGACATGCAGTTTGTCCTGCTGCATGGCTTACTTTCAGAGACTCGCAAGCTTATCGTAGTGCTGGGTTGTCGCGAAAGTGAAAAGTAGGGCCTGTCCGGGATTTGAATTCGGGACCTCCTGCACCAAAGCAGGAACCATACCCCTTTTTTTTATTATTATTCACTAGAAACAGTAACAAAAATGGCTACAATGAAATGACATAAATAAGGTGACAGATAATTGCAGTCATGAATTACAGATTCAAAAAATGAGTCTTTAGTAGTAGCACAATTTAGCACCTTCACTGTCACCTTCAACTGGCGGCAGTTCAGCACGCACATTTTCTTCTTCTGCAGCCGGTTCCTCATCATCATTTCCCAGGCCCAAATTAATCATTCAGTAAATCCTTGATATGTGTTTTTTCCAGGGTAAATTACATGGACAGAAGAGAAGTCCCGAACAGCGACATCGCAAAATATTTCACTGCCTTGTTATTTTTGTCAGTTCCAGCCTTCTAAACGCATCTATAGGGAGTTCCTGATCTTCCTTTATATCAGACACCAGATGTTTCTCGCCGTGTTCTTGTATCTGCTGTACTGCTGATTTATTTTTCATGTGCGCCTTGCAGGTGAGGTTAGGGTCGGGAACGTGACCCAATCCATTCCCTCTCTACTAGTAATCCAGTTCCTAACCTATGCCCATTCGGTTGAAGACAATTCGGAGCATGTTACCATATTTCTTATTGTGATTCTGATATTTGAGTATTTTCTCGAATTCATTTTCCATATACATCTTGTATTCAATATGTTCATCGCTCCCAATATTGTTAAAAACATAACTTGTATATTTGCCCATTAACCAAATCACAGCGTTATTTTTTGCCTGAGGGTAGTAACTTTCCTCTGGTCTGAAGAAAATGTTAGTCGGTACATTGTTTGCTGAAGTTCTTGTTATTTGAGCAATTTTCTCCCTGGTCCACCTCCAGTTGATAATCCGATCTCCACAAGTGTAACGATGAGGCACACTATCAACGAGGTTGCATTTGCTGCAGAGGTTTGTGTCACTTAAACCGACGGCAAAGAGGCGCTCATTAGTGCTGATGATGTTGTTGACTACCTTGTACCACGCTGTTCTCACGTCAGACGAAAGAACATCACTACTGATGTTTTTCCAGACCACATTCCATGCTATTCCAGCATATTTGGTTTCTATGTTATTTTTCCTTTCATGTTTCCGCCTTTCAGCTAAAATCGCCGTTGCTGTAACGTTTTTGGAGTTTAAAATCTTTTTGCTGAGATAACTTAGTTCAAGATAATACTCCCTAATGTGTTTCAGCTTAAAACTTATTTTTTGTATATTTATCGGCGGCTCCACACTTTCTGGCCTGACAATATCGTATAGTTTTGCTGTAATGCACCCTGGATCATTACACATTATGCTCCATGTTCGTTTGACATACAATGCCATCGCTTTAGACTTGATGTCGGTTAGACCCATTCCTCCATTGCTTGGATCCAAAACTGCTGTCTTCACCGGCACTCGAAACAATTCCCCTTTCCACAAGAACTTTGCTAAAGTGGACATGATCGTCTTCGCCACCAGTGATGGAATGGGGAGAACCTGTGCTATGTAGTAGGCCTTGGATAAAATATACGTGTTGATAAACAGTATTCTCTGGAACTGGTCTATGCTACGTTGACAGTTTTCAATCAAAGCTCCCTTGATTTTTCTTGCCACCTCCCGCCAATTTAGTGCTATCATTTTTATAAGGGACGTTGTCAATGCCATTCCAAGAGCTTTGTGTTCATTAACATGGTTCGCCCACTCAATGCGTAAGTTAGCAAGTCGCATTATATTTAGAAATTTACTTTTATTTTCATTTACCCTCGCACCTGATGCGGAACAATATTTTGCAAGTATCATCTCTAGTTGTGTCACATCTGTTTGGTCTCTGATGATTACGCCTACATCGTCCGCGTAAGCACCTACCACGGTCTTTGTTCCTTGAATAGACCAACTGGCCGCACAAGTAAGCAGGTCTGCACCCCGCCACCTACTGAGATCTTGCCGCACTTGCTAGTTGCAGCATCCGATCTGGACCATATTCTCAAAGAGGTTTCTTAATCTGACACCTACAACATGCGCTGTGCTGAACACCAGTGTATGTGAATGCTGAAAGAGCCGCTTGAGTTGTGTGACAGTATTTCGACCGTGTGAAGTGCAAATGTTATCGTGTCACGCACAATCCGCCCACTACGTAGCGTTCTCAGTCAGCACGCAGTATTCGACAGTACTCTGTGTCCATAGCTGTTTTCATAGCTAGGCTGCTTCCAGCACAAAGCATCCACCATACGAAAGTGGCTGTTGCGCGATTTTGATTACCTGATCCTTCGACATCACTTCATGTACGAATACTGGCAAGAATTCTCGCTACATTCGAAGGTGCTGCTTCCACTTCCAGCCTACTTGGTTGCTTCATTTGCCACGCAAACACTTCCTCAGGACCCTTCATGTAATAACACCGCATCTTATCGGCTTAATTACATGAAACTACTGAATTTGAGAGCGCTACAGGCATCCGGTTCCATGGTGTAATGGTTAGTTCGAGTCTCGGTGGAACCTGACGCTGTGTTTTGCGATCGTTTCTAGAAATGTGTACGAGCCGGTGGTTGGAATTGTATATGCAGAAATTTAACTAGGATCATGAAATGCAAAATGTTAATAGCAGTCCACACGCGAATGGGGAACGCTCCAAATGCTTATGCTTTTGCTACTAGGATTAATAACGGGACGTAAGGGGTTCAACTGCCAGAAGACGACCTCAGCTGTTCCTCCCCGCAGGAAAGACATCTCACCGTTTTGGGTGCTGTATGCGCATGCATTTAACAAACTTGCATGCGATGTACTAGTTACTGGGGAACGACTGGAATCGTTGTACGTGCCAGTCTTTACGTATAGATATAAGTAAGCGAAGACGGCTTAATCCTGCCACGTAGATTGCTTTCCATAAGACGCACCTGAGAGTCTCATGGGCCGGTGGCCCGACATGCAGTTTGTCCTGCTGCATGGCTTACTTTCAGAGACTCGCAAGTTTATCGTAGTGCTGGGTGTCGCGAAAGTGAGAAGTAGGGCCTGTCCGGGATTTGAACCCGGGACCTCCTGCACCCAAAGCAGGAATCATACCCCTAGACCAAAAGGCCGCACGAGTAAGCTGGTCTGCACCCCGCCACCTACTGAGATCTTGCCGCACTTGCTAATTGCAGCATCCGATCTGGACCATATTCTCAAAGAGGTTTCTTAATCTGACACCTACAACATGCGCTGTGCTGAACACCTGTGTATGTGAATGCTGAAAGAGCTGCTTGAGTTGTGTGACAGTATGTCGACCGTGTGAAGTGCAAATGTTATCGTGTCACGCACAATCCGCCCACTACGTAGCGTTCTGTGTCAGCACGCAGTTTTCGACAGTACTCTGTGTCCATAGCTGTTTTCATAGCTAGGCTGCTTCCAGCACAAGGCGTCCACCATACGAAAGTGGCTGTTTCGCGATTTTGATTACCTGATCCTTCGACATTACTTCATGTACGAATACTGGCAAGAATTCTCGCTACATTCGAAGGTGCTCCTTCCGCTTCCAGCCTACTTGGTTGCTTCATTTGCCACACAAACACTTCCTGAGGACCCTACATGTAATAACATCGCATCTTATCGGCTTAATTACATGATACTACTGAATTTAAGAGCGCTACAGACATCCGGTTCCATGGCCAGTCGTGCTCAGGCACTCGACCAGTGCACATCGCGCGGTGACGGGCGGTAGCGCGGGCCAGTGTTTACGTCGCGAGCAGTGCTGCGGGGAGAGCTGCGCAGTGTGTTCGAGCGCTGTTAACGTTTGTTTCTGTACCACTGTTGTAAGTAAGATGTCGACCATTAACAGAGCGAACAGCGTTCAGTGTGTTTTCGATCGTGCTGCCTTGCGACCGACGGCTTTCGAAATCCATGAGTGGATTTTTGAGGATCTGAAATTGCCGGAAGATATAGTCGACACGTTCCAGTTGGACTTTGTGCAGTACTCGTTATTTATCAAATTTATTTCGAGTGACACTTATGAGAAATTCGTTGAGGAGCATGCTGGTGTGAGACCATTTCGTCATAATGATGGCAGTATTAGCAATGTCCAAATCGTGCCTTCGGGATACGGAGTGAGAACCGTCAGGGTATTTAATGTGCCACCTGAGTGCCCTAATGACCTGATAGCACGTTCCCTGTCACTGTACGGCGTTGTTTTGTCGGTTACCAATGAAAAATGGTCGAGTGCACATCGCTACCAAGTTAACAGCGGGGTGCGAAGTGTACGTGTGGACTTAAAAAAGCATATACCTTCGTATGTTGCCATTGGCGGCTGTCGTGCACAGGTAACTTACATTGGACAACCCCCTACCTGTTTGATCTGCCATTCAACAGAACATCTGCGGATGAACTGTACACGTCGACGTCCATTTCAACTTCCACGGGAAGGCCATGCAGACGGTAGTGAAAAGGTTGTTCCGCTATTGAGTGAGGTAGTCGCGGGGACGGTACCACCACCTCGGCAGCCGGAACGTGTTAGCGAGGCGGAGATGCCAGTTCCGGTGGAATGCAGTGCCCAAGACATTTGCGGTAGGACGGACGTCGATCCGGCACCGTCATCCTCACCGGGGCAGTTACCGCTGGATAACAACGATGCGCCAGCCACCTCTGAAACTAAGCCGTGTGAGATACAGGAGCGGGTGCAGATCAGTTTGCCTGAACCGCCCCTAACGGTAGAGACTGCAGCAGAAACGAAGAAAGATCGCCGAAGGAGAAGCAAAGGGAGTAGTAGCAAAGAGGAAAAGTCGGATGATTTGAGACCCGTACACATGTCAGAAAGTGGCAGCGAGACTGAACCTCAATCTTCTTGCTCCGTGCGCTGCGAGGACACCGCGAGGCAAGAACGCATTCGTGAACAGACCAAACACCTGAAGGCACTACTGAGCGCTGAGAGGGAACAGAGCACCGTAACGGCTAAGAGGAAGAGCGAACAGAGTAGCGAGCAGCTGCAGCAGCGCTCCCGCAGGAACTCGATGACGTCAGTCGCAGCCCCGCGTGGTGGTCAGGCGGATGCGGCCACGTTGACAGACTCAGCCGGCGGTGGCGGGCAGGGCGGCGCGCGCACCGCGAAGCACCCCGACAGCAATGAGCCGTGGTGGCAGCAGGACGAGGAGATGCAGCAGTAGCTGCTCTCGCGCATGACCATCGCGCTGCGACATTTCCACTCTCTGAGTACTCCAGACGTTCCCAACGAGTTTGATTCAAAGACGTCGAGAAGGACGATCCAACACAGAGCTCATTGTCCTCTGAACCATCATGTGCGATAGCCAAACCTACAACGTTACCACACTTAACGTCAATAGAATTCAAAGTGTGGTGAAACTCCGTTCGCTAACTGATTTCTTGTATGGTACCAGCGTTGACATTGCCCTCCTACAGGAGGTAGTCACAGTCTTAGAAGTGCCCGGTTACGTTCTCATTGATAACATCAATCTCCAGGATGCTGTAGGCACTGCCATACTTCTGCGCGACGGTATACTACTTACGGATGTGCAGCGGCTGCCTAGTGGTCGTGGCATTTCTCTTCGAGTGAATGGTGTGCAGATTGTTAACGTGTACGCTCCCTCAGGTAGCACTCATAAGAGAGATCGCTCAACATTTTATAAAAACGAGGTTCCCATTCTTCTTAGCGCTTATCGTGCACATCTCATCCTCGGTGGTGCCTTCAATTGTGTGCTTAACGACAGAGACCAAACTCCTAACACGAACAGATGTATCGAACTTGAACATTTAATTCATGGCATGCGTCTTCACGATACATGGCAACAACTGCACGGTGAACGGGTAGCGTACACCTTCGTAACCAGTCATTCTGCCAGTCGGTTGGATAGGATCTATGTGTCCGAGGCCCTCCAGCGACACGCTGTGAACTGTGACATAGCTCCTGTCAACATCTCCGACCATTGTGCGTATCAGTGTTACCTTAACCTACACCGCCAGCAAATATACCGCGGGAAAGGCTACTGGAAATTGAACGTCAGCCTTCTGCAGGATGCCCAACTTGAAGAGGAGGTGAACATGACGTGGCAACAGCTCCAGCGGCAACGACGTCGTTACGATAGCGCTCTCCAGTGGTGGACTCAGTGTGCTAAGCCTAAATTACGCCTCACCCTCATGAGTTACGCCCGACAAAAAAGCTTTTGGCAGAAACAGACTATTGAGTTTTATTATCGCTGTTTGAGAGACCTGTACAGTCGCGCTAACAATCCTTCTGGCGATATCGACATAAAGATCAAACGATATAAAGCGAAAATCACGGCGATACAACGCCAACGAATGCAAGGCATCATCGTGCGAGCCCACCCCAAGGACGTTGCCGCTGAAGAACGGGCCTCTCTGTACCACATCCTGAGAACGACGAAACGGTGTAAAGCCATGTTGATTGAAGCCGTTGTTGATGACGCTGAGAATGCCATCACGAAGCAACGTGACATCATCTCGCACGTCTACGACTATTATAGTCAACTTTACAAGAAGCAAGCCGTTGATGAACACTCGTGCGACGATTTTCTTAGGACCTTGAGCTGTCGCTTGTCGCAACAGGATACTGCAAATCTGGAATCTCTTTTCACAGAGGACGAAATCCGACTGGCGGTCCACAGTGCAAAGAAAGGGAAGTCACCAGGACCCGACGGTCTCAGCGCTGAGTTTTACCAGCGTTACTGGAACCTCCTCGGTCCGACACTCCTCGAGATAGCGAATGAACTCTGGCACCTGGAAGTTATACCCAAGGCATTTACGGAAGGTATCATCCTGCCCTTACCGAAAAAAGGGAACAGCAGGAAGGTCGAAAACATGCGACCCATCACACTCCTGAATGCCGATTTCAAAATCATCACCAGATCGATTAAGCTAAGGATGCAAACCGTTATGTACAAGGTTTTGGGCAGTTACCAGTACAGTGCAGTGCAAGGCCGAAGTGCAATCTCAGCAGCCTGCGATTTGAGGGACATCATCTGTTCGTATGCTGAAACCCAAGGACAGGGCGCTCTGATCTTTCTAGATTTTGAGAAGGCTTATGACCGTGTACGTCATGACTTCCTCTTTAAATGCATGAAGAAACTAGGTTTTGGACTTCATCTCATAGAATTAATTCGCAAACTTACTACAAACACCTCTTCACGGTTTCTCATTAATGGCCACTTTACAAAAGAAGTTTCCATTGAGCAATCCGTCCGCCAAGGATGTCCCCTGTCAATGATTTTGTACGCCATTGCAGTGGAGCCGCTCCTGAACAACTTGGCGCATAGCGGGATCGGACTTAGCGTCGAGTCTGTCACTATCCCATGCATTGCGTATGCTGACGATGTATGCGTCACTGTGTCATCATCGCAACAACTTCTGTCAACGGAAACTCTTTTACAAAAATTCACGTTTCTTTCAGGAGCAATACTCAATAGAACTAAAACCACAGCTTTGCAGATCGGTGGCGGTATCGGAGACATATCCCATGTTACCTGGTGCAAGGTCAAGGATTCACACACAACCCTCGGTGTTACTTTTGAGGCCAAACCAGACAAGTTCCTGACGAAGAACTGGTCACACATGCTTAATAAATTACGTGCTGCTTTGGTACTTCACTCCGACCGTGACTTGAACATACTACAGAAAGTTAAGACCATCGAGATCGCCATTACGAGCAAGATGACTTATTTGGCGCAAATTCTTCCAATCTCCGACCATCTAGCCAAGAGTATACAACAAGCGTTATGTTGGTTTCTTTTTAGGGGGCACATTTTCAAAGTTCAATTCGATACCTTAACCTTACCTTCGTTCAAAGGTGGCCTTAACCTCATTAAAGTACACAAAAAATGTGTCACCCTGCTCCTAAATCGCATCAGGAAGGAGTTCCGTACCCGGAGGACCAGCATCATCACAAACCTCATTCAGCGGTGGAAGCCTCATAGCCTTGACCCACCCGTTAATATCGCCGGCATTCCGCTTTCTTACCGACATGTGCGACTGTACTACATGGAAATGAGCTACATTCGACACAACATCGTCGATAACGGAAGCCTGACGAACAGGAAGCTTTATGGCCTTCTCACGACAACAAACCACAGGAATCGTCTTGAAGAAAAACATCCACATACACATTGGAGTATAGTATGGCGGAATGTGCACAGCGACGTGTTACCGTCACGCGTCATAGCCGACTGGTATCTAACAGTCAACGATAAAGTAGCAACGAATGAAAAGCTACATAAAATTGGCCTTCATCCAACGCCCAACTGTGACACATGCGGAAGGGTCGATACGCTTCTTCATAGGTTCACGTGCGGACATGCAGAAGAAATTACTACATTTCTTCGTCAACGACTGTCGGTGATAGACCGTACGACGCCCTGTGGTGTAGATCTTTTAGAGATCATTCAGCCACAAAAACTGAGATATCCACGAGCAAAAAACAACGCTGCAACGTGGATCATGGGCCACACAGAATCGTTTATAATGCAGAATAGGCATGCTACTTTCCTCGACTATTATTCTTACATAGAAATTGAACACTTTAAAATGAGACAACACTGTGACTACAGGAGGATATTTGGAAATATGCTGAACATCATAATTAACGGTTAAATGCTTCAAATACACTCTTTCGGATCGCAGAGGTTGCTAGTGACCTGTATGTATGAATCCCATTTGCTTCCTGGGACTTTAGTACTTGTCGGAATTTTACGATACTATTCAGATGCTCACCAATGCAGAAGGCATTTTTTCTTTCCCTTTTTCGCTTTCACATTTCCGTTCTCTCGCAGAGCAACCTTCCTTCAATGATGATGTGATAGTCTTTTGTGCACCATAAAAAAAATCTGTTTACAACTTGGCCCAAAAAAAAAAAAAAAAAAATGGTGTAATGGTTAGCACTCTGGACTTTGAATCCAGCAATCCAAGTTCGAGTCTCGGAGGAACCTGACGCTGTGTTTTGCGATCGTTTCTAGAAATGTGTACGTGCCGGTAGTTGGAATTGTATATGCAGAAATTTAGCTAGGATCATGAAATGCAAAATGTTAATAGCAGTCCACACGTGAATGGGGAACGCTCCAAATGCTTATGCTTTGCTACTAGGTTTAATAACGGGCCGTAAGGGGTTTAACTGCAGGAAGAAGACCTCAGCTGTTGCTCCCCGCAGGAAAGACATCTGAACGTTTTGGGTGCTGCATGCGCATGCATTTAACAAACTTGCATGCGATGTACTAGTTCCTGGGGAACGAATAGAATCGTTGTACGTGCCAGTCTTTACGTATAGATATAAGTAAGCGAAGACGGCTTAATCCTGCCATGTAGATTGCTTTCCATACGACGCACCTAAGAGTCTCATGGGCCGGTGGCCCGACATGCAGTTTGTCCTGCTGCATGGCTTACTTTCAGAGACTCGCAAGTTTATCGTAGTGCTGGGTTGTCGCGAAAGTGAAAAGTAGGGCCCGTTCGGGAATTGAACCCGGGACCTCTTGCACCCAAAGCAGGAATCATACCCCTAGACCAACAGGCCGCACAAGTAAGCAAGTCTGCACCCCGCCACCTACTGAGATCTTGCCGCACTTGCTATTCGCAGCATCCGATCCTGACCATATTCCCAAAGAGGTTTCTTAATCTGACACCTACAACATGCGCTGTGCTGAACACCTGTGTATGTGAATGCTGAAAGAGCTGCTTCAGTTGTGTGACAGTATGTCGACCGTGTGAAGTGCAAATGTTATCGTGTCCCGCACAATCCGCCCACTACGTAGCGTTCTGTGTCAGCACGCAGTTTTCGACAGTACTCTGTGTCCATAGCTGTTTTCATAGCAATTCTGCTTCCAGCACAAAGCGTCCACCATACGAAAGTGGCTGTTTCGCGATTTTGATTACCTGATCCTTCGACATCACTTCATGTACGAATACTGGCAAGAATTCTCGCTGCATTCGAAGGTGCTCCTTCCACTTCCAGCCTACTTGGTTGCTTCATTCGCCACGCAAACACTTCCTGAGGACCCTACATGTAATAACATCGCATCTTATCGGCTTAATTACATGATACTACTGAATTTAAGAGCGCTATAGGCATCCTGTTCCATGGTGTAATGGTTAGCACTCTGGACTTTGAATCCAGCGATCCGAGTTCGAGTTTCGGTGGAACCTGACACTGTGTTTTGCGATCGTTTCTAGAAATGTGTACGTGCCGGTAGTTGGAATTGTATATGCAGAAATTTAGCTAGGATCATGAAATGCAAAATGTTAATAGCAGTCCACACGTGAATGGGGAACGCTCCAAATGCTTATGCTTTTGCTACTAGGATTAATAACGGGCCGTAAGGGGGTAAACTGCGAGAAGACGACCTCAGCTGTTGCTCCCCGCAGGAAAGACATCTGAACGATTTGGGTGCTGCATGCGCATGCATTTAACAAACTTGCATGCGATGTACTAGTTCCTGGGGAACGAATAGAATCGTTGTACGTGCCAGTCTTCACGTATAGATATAAGTAAGCGAAGACGGCTTAATCCTGCCATGTAGATTGCTTTCCATAAGACGCACCTAAGAGTCTCATGGGCCGGTGGCCCGACATGCAGTTTGTCCTGCTGCATGGCTTACTTTCAGAGACTCGCAAGTTTATCGTAGTGCTGGGTTGTCGCGAAAGTGAAAAGTAGGGCCCGTTCGGGAATTGAACCCGGGACCTCCTGCACCCAAAGCAGGAATCATACCCCTAGACCAACAGGCCGCACAAGTAAGCAAGTCTGCACCCCGGCACCTACTGAGATCTTGCCGCACTTGCTATTCGCAGCATCCGATCTGGACCATAATCTCAAAGAGGTTTCTTAATCTGACACCTACAACATGCGCTGTGCTGAACACCTGTGTATGTGAATGCTGAAAGAGCTGCTTCAGTTGTGTGACAGTATGTCGACCGTGTGAAGTGCAAATGTTATCGTGTCACGCACAATCCGCCCACTACGTAGCGTTCTGTGTCAGCACGCAGTTTTCGACAGTACTCTGTGTCCATAGCTGTTTTCATAGCAATTCTGCTTCCAGCACAAAGCGTCCACCATACGAAAGTGGCTGTTTCGCGATTTTGATTACCTGATCCTTCGACATCACTTCATGTACGAATACTGGCAAGAATTCTCGCTGCATTCGAAGGTGCTCCTTCCACTTCCAGCCTACTTGGTTGCTTCATTCGCCACGCAAACACTTCCTGAGGACCCTACATGTAATAACATCGCATCTTATCGGCTTAATTACATGATACTACTGAATTTAAGAGCGCTATAGGCATCCTGTTCCATGGTGTAATGGTTAGCACTCTGGACTTTGAATCCAGCGATCCGAGTTCGAGTTTCGGTGGAACCTGACACTGTGTTTTGCGATCGTTTCTAGAAATGTGTACGTGCCGGTAGTTGGAATTGTATATGCAGAAATTTAGCTAGGATCATGAAATGCAAAATGTTAATAGCAGTCCACACGTGAATGGGGAACGCTCCAAATGCTTATGCTTTTGCTACTAGGATTAATAACGGGCCGTAAGGGGTTCAACTGCCAGAAGACGACCTCAGCTGTTCCTCCCCGCAGGAAAGACATCTGAACGATTTGGGTGCTGCATGCGCATGCATTTAACAAACTTGCATGCGATGTACTAGTTCCTGGGGAACGAATAGAATCGTTGTACGTGCCAGTCTTCACGTATAGATATAAGTAAGCGAAGACGGCTTAATCCTGCCATGTAGATTGCTTTCCATACGACGCACCTAAGAGTCTCATGGGCCGGTGGCCCGACATGCAGTTTGTCCTGCTGCATGGCTTACTTTCAGAGACTCGCAAGTTTGTCGTAGTGCTGGGTTGTCGCGAAAGTGAAAAGTCGTGCCCGTACGGGAATTGAACCTGGGACCTCCTGCACCCAAAGCAGGAATCATACCCCTAGACCAACAGTCCGCACGAGTAAGGAGGTCTGCACCCCGCCACCTACTGAGATCTTGCCGCACTTGCTATTCGCAGCATCCGATCTGGACCATATTCTCAATGAGGTTTCTTGATCTGACACCTACAACATGCGCTGTGCTGAACACCAGTGTATGTGAATGCTGAAAGAGCTGCTTGAGTTGTGTGACAGTATGTCGACCGTGTGATGTGCAAATGTTATCGTGTCACGCACAATCCGCCCACTACGTAGCGTTCTGTGTCAGCACGGAGTTTCCGACAGTACTCTGTGTCCATAGCTTATTTCATAGCTAGGCTGCTTCCAGCACAAAGCGTCCACCATTCGAAAGTGGCTGTTTCGCGATTTTGATTACCTGATCCTTCGACATCACTTCATGTACGAATACTGGCAAGAATTCTCGCTACATTCGAAGGTGCTCCTTCCACTTCCAGCCTACTTGGTTGCTTCATTTGCCACACAAACACTTCCTGAGGACCCTACATGCAATAACATCGCATCTTATCGGCTTAATTACATGATACTACTGAATTTAAGAGCGCTACAGGCATCCGGTTCCATGGTGTAATGGTTAGCACTCTGGACGTTGAATCCAGCGATCCAAGTTCGAGTCTCGTTGGGACCTGACGCTGTGTTTCGCGATCGTTGCTAGAAATGTGTACGTGCCGGTAGTTGGAATTGTATATGCAGAAATTTAGCTAGGATCATGAAATGCAAAATGTTAATAGCAGTCCACACGTGAATGGGGAACGCTCCAAATGCTTATGCTTTTGCTACTAGGATTAATAACGGGCCGTAAGGGGGTAAACTGCGAGAAGACGACCTCAGTTGTTGCTCCCCGCAGGAAAGACATCTGAACGATTTGGGTGCTGCATGCGCATGCATTTAACAAACTTGCATGCGATGTACTAGTTCCTGGGGAACGAATAGAATCGTTGTACGTGCCAGTCTTTACGTATAGATATAAGTAAGCGGAGACGGCTTAATCCTGCCACGTAGATTGCTTTCCATAAGACGCACCTGAGAGTCTCATGGGCCGGTGGCCCGACATGCAGTTTGTCCTGCTGCATGGCTTAATTTCAGATACTCGCAAGTTTATCGTAGTGCTGGGTTGACGCGAAAGTGAAAAGTAGGGCCTGTCCGGGATTTGAACCCGGGACCTCCTGCACCCAAAGGATTAATCATACCCCTTTTTTTTTTTTTTTTTTCCGGGCCTCCATCCTCCCCTTATAGCCCGTCACTTGCACTCGCCAAAATTGCCTCCATCGGCTAGCTTCAGTAGCTGTAATTGTAAGGAACTGAAGTCTCCTCATGAGACGGAAATGAAAATACTTCTTGATTGGTAGCCCTGGCTCGCCTTAGTGGTACGTTCGGAATTGCAGCAGACTGGTGGCTTCAAAGTTTGTCTTCTCGGTGAATAGCTATTGCTGATGTATTCCGTTGTCTAACATTCGTTTTTTCGTCCATCTCTCAAGTGTTATTCCTGTTTGAGCTGCTCTTAACTCCGAAGCCCCGTCCACCAAAGTCTCCATGACATCCTACCAGGGTACCTTTTAGGTTTTCCAACATAAAGAAAATAAAAGAATAAAAGTGTCACCCCATTCGTATGGCAAATGCTATGAAAAAAAAACCATTAATGATTTTTGCAATATAGTGACTCTATGTCAACGTTCGTAATATTTCGTCGTTCGTAGTAGTGTCTGGTGTTCCATCGTTAAATGTATCCAATATTCTTCTGTACTCTTCTCTTTCTCGGATAGTATGTAGTATACAGTCTGGCCCTTTAGCCAATTGACGGCACGTCGTTTTGTATTGGGATAGGGAACTTCGTCAGGGTTGAGTAGGCGTGTCGGTGTTATCGTTCTTGGTGACGTTCGCAGTATGCTTGCGAGTTTCCGTGTGCAGAGGGACCATATGTCCTGTACAGCGTCGCAAGTAAATCTATGCTCGTCTGTGTCGACTAAGTGACATCTGATACAATTCGGTGTTTCAGCCAGGTGAATCTTGTGTAACCTCGAATTGGTCGGAAATTTCCTATTGACTGCCATGTACCAAGTTGAGCGAACTGTAGATGAAAGAAGCGGGTCGTGAATGTTCTCCCAGACTTGTTTCCAGTTATAACCTCGACATTTATCCTCCACTATATTGCGTGGTGTACTTTCCGTCAATGTGGCGTAAATCGCTTTGACTTTGTGTCGGTCTGCCTCTGGAATTCTTCGTTGTATGTAGCTAAGTTCTAGTATGAAATACCTGAAGTGACAGAGCGAGTTCAGAATGTGTTTTACATCGACAGGTGGGTCCAGATTGGGAGGCACTATTTCATTCAAAATGTGAGCCGTCAGTGTGTTAGGTGATCTGTGCCACTGTTTGTATGTTTGACTAACATACAAGGCTTTTGCTTTGAGGTAGACATCCGTCAAATTGAGGCCTCCCTTCCAAACTGGTAGGGTGAGGGTTTCGTACTTTACTTTAAATATCTTACCCCTGGTAACAAAGTGGCCAAGCGCCGCCAACATTTGTTGTGCCATAGTCTTTGGTAATGGCAGTACTTGGGCAACGTAATTTACTTTGGAAATTATGTAGGTGTTAACTAAAGCCACTCTTTGAATGGCATTTAGAGCTCGCAGGCTATGTTGCCGTATGCCAGCGCGCATTTTTGCCAGCAGTTTTCGATAGTTCAACGCAGCCGTGCGGCGGACATTGCGTGTGTATTCAATCCCGAGGCAGGTGATCGTTTCCAAGCTTCTTATTCTTTCAGCGGCACCGAGTTCTAATCCGCGTCCAATGTGCATTAAGCCTGACTTGTGACGGTTGAGTTTCGCCCCCGATGCAGCTTCATACGTTGTTACAATGTGGAAAGCTTTCTCTAAGTCCTCGTCTTTCGTTACTACAAAACTGACATCATTTGCGTAAGCTTGGCAAATAATCTTCTGACCATGAATGAGCAGCCCTGGAAGGGCTTGCGTCAGGGAGTACAAGAATGGCTCGAGTGCTATGGCAAACAATGCCATCGACATTGGGCAGCCCTGTCGTACTGAACTGGCAATACTGATCGGCCTGCTTAAGCGTCCATTTACATTGATTTGCGACGTACCATTCATCAGAAGGGTTTTAACAGTATCAGTGATTTTCTGAGGAAAATGCATGGCGTCCATGGTGCGTAGGAGATAGGAGTGGTACACCCTGTCAAAGGCCTTTTCAAAGTCGAGGGACACAAGGGCACTTGGGATGTCACAGGCTTCGGCAATCGCTATGAGATCTCTATATGCAGTTAAAGTGTGGAAAATATTTCTATTTGGTCCAACGCACGTTTGGTAGTCACCGGTAACGCTGGTAATGACTGAATTTAATCGTTGCATAATGACACGTGCGAAAATTTTATAGTCAGTGTTAAGCAATGTTAAAGGCCGGAGATTCTCTACAGTTTTGCCTCCTGGAGTTTTTGGTACTAGCACCACTATCCCTTTACAAAAATCTTTCAAGCTGTCATTTCGAATGTTCATAATGTCATTACAGACCAGAGTCAACTTACTAATTAACTGTCGCCTAAATGTGTGATAAAACTCGGCAGGTAATCCGTCAGGACCAGGCGATTTATTTCTTGGGCTTCTGAGAATGGCGTCTGCCACTTCATCCTCGAGTATGTCTGAGGCGAGTTCTTCCGCCTGTTCCGGACTAAGTCTCCCCCACGCCCTGTCCGTAAGGACTGCCTGCGCTGCCACATCTATTGGTTTTTCAGCTAGTAACGCCGTAAAATGTTTATAAATTTCTTCTTGAATAGCAGTTTGTGTGGCGAAAAGGCGACCGTCTGCAGTTTTTAGCTCAGTCAGTATTTTCCTGTTTCGTCTTTTTTGCTCTTGTATAACGTGGTACATGGATGTTGTCTCCTCCCGCACTGCATTTTGCAGGCGTGTTCTCACTTGATAGCCTTCAGATTGTCGTCGCGTCAGTGTTAGGAGTGTCGCCTTGATTCTTTTGATCTGCATGTGATTGGCCACTACGGTATTATCGTCGGTATAAAGTTCTCGTAGGCACTGAAAATAGAATTCTATTGTGGTCCTCTGCCAGGCGTATTCTCGCGAGAGTAACACTTCATCGCTTTTATTAGAGCTGGCTTTGCACATTTTAACCACCACGAGAAAGCCGAATTGTACAGTGGAAATTTCCTTTCACAATCTGCCCATGTGTGTTCGAAGACGGTGTGGCACCCTGGATCTGATAAATGGGAAACATTCAGTTTCCACGGGCCTCTCGCTCTATATGTACCCTGTTTTTCCATATTTATGGTACAGATATATGCTACATGGTCAGAGAATATAAGCGGCCATCGCTCCGCTTGCAAAATATGGTTTCGTAAATTGGAAGTTGCATAAATTCTGTCAATGCGGCTGGCAGAATGGCTGGTGACGTGGGTAAAACCGGGCATGTCGCCGTGTTTAAGTTCCCACGTGTCGAGTAGGTTTAATTCTCGAACAATGTCCAGAAGTTCTATGGAAGTGTTAAAATGTGGCGTTTGGTCTTTGGGTTTCAGTACACAGTTGAAATCACCGGCAAATACGACTTAGCCTGTGCGGGTTGTAAAAAGCGGCACTATCTCTTCCTTAAAAAACTCCGATCTCCGGCGTTTTTTTCCCGTTCCAGAAGGGGCATAAACATTTATGAATCGGGTGTTGTGGATTGTCCCCGCAATACCTCTGCTGTTCGGCAGTCTGTCGACATTGGCTACGGCGATGCCTTCTTTGGTCAAAAGTGCAGTTCCGAGTTCACTGCCACGTCCCGGGTTGATTAACGCATCGTAACCTGTGATACGATCCAGATCAATGTCGGCGACCTCTTGCAACAGCGCAATGTCGACATCAGCTGCATATAAGAAATCCGTAAGATTCCTCAGGTTTGACGTACTGCTGATCTTGTTGATGTTGACCGTGGCAACACGGTATGCCTGTAAGGGTGGCATGAGGGCAGAGGTATGCGTGGCGTTGAGCCGCTCCCTTAGGGATGACGGAGGGGCATCAATTAAAAGAAGTCGGGGTCGGCATCAACCGGCTGATGAGCAGATTCAGTCTTCCGTTGCCCTGGCGATTCCGTTTCCCGCACTTCTGACACTGTTTCTCGGTCTTGTCCCTGTACTTCGGTCATACCGTTGTCGTGAGAGCATTCTTCGACGTCGTCCGCCCAGCTACGCGGGTGGTGAGCTTCACGCGGATCTGCACTGCTATCTGGCAGGTGGCCACCTGTACCTTCTGTATCTACTGACATCATCTTCGTCTGTGATGGGGAGGGTCTGTTGTCGGAGTCAGCCTCTGAGTCGTCAGTGCGGGACTTTTTGGATGTCCGGGGAGTTGCAGTGGAAACCTGAGACGGCACGTCGGTCATCTTCTGACGCACCTGATTGGCTTTCTCGCGCAGTGGTTGCGCTTTTGTGTCAGCACCCTGTTGCGCGATTCTTCGCTTCTTCTGATTTTTCGGGGAAGGGCACATGGAGTTTTGAGCAGTGTTCTCCTGAGTGGCACAGTCTTCGGCCATGGAAAAAACTTCCGCCGCTTGCGGCTGTTCGAAGACGTTACAGACCTGGCTGCCACCCGGCGTCTCCCTACTTCCCTCCTTAACTTCCTGTAAGGAAGCTCCGAGGGTTTCCGGTACATTACTCGTCTCCATTGGTATGTTCTCCTCGTTGTGATCAGTGTACGCATCTAAGGTGAAATCGACGCTAAGCTCTGGAGCGGTGTGTACACGGGCGGCGGCTACGTAAGTGATCGGCAGCGTAGAACTGGGGCCAGGCTGCTCACGCTCGCCAGTCGGAATCTGCGCTACGCGCCTCTGAACACACTGAGCGCGGACGTGTGCTGTAGAGCCACATCCCGAGCATGTCCGTGGTTGCCCGTCATAAATTACTATGGCCCTGTACCCACTGATAATGATGTAAGATGGAATATGCTTCAGCAACTCGAGTTTCACTTGCCGCACACCGTTTAATATGGGAATATATGTTGACCTGACCATTTCTCAGCAACGTTGCTTACTACCGAACCATATTCCCGTAGTTTGGCGTTAATCTGCTCGGCAGTTACTTCGAAGGGCAGTTCAAATATTCTGATGGTTCGCAATCCCAAGCAGGCATGCGTTATTCGTACCTCGCCAACGTTTCCGTCGGAATGTTTGAATTTAAGAGATCCACCACAAGACGCAACAATTTCTTCACATCGTTCAGGCGTCACCAATTTCAAGTAAACGGTTCTACTAACGATCGATAAGTGTATGCCAATTAAATCGTCAAGCGTTAATTTCATAACTTCTCGCACAAATAGTTCTACCTCAAAGGATTTTGGTCTAGCAAATTTCGGGTCGAATGTCAACTTAAGAGTGTCTTTCCGTTCCGGTTGAGTCATGATTGCATTCGTGTATTCATTACCGAGGGTAGTGTTATCGCTGTAAGCGCGCACTCACCATGCACAGCGACCGCCGCCGGCAGCGACGAAGTAAACACGACCAGACGCTCCGTACGTCAGCACCGCGCGGCTGCCCGCGAGGGAATGCACCCCTAGACCAACAGCCCGCACAAGTAAGCAGGTCTGCACCCCGCCACCTACTGAGATCTTGCCGCACTTGTTAGTTGCAGCATCCGATCTGGACCATATTCTCAAAGAGGTTTCTTAATCTGACACCTACAACATGCGCTGTGCTGAACACCAGTGTATGTGAATGCTCAAACAGCTGCTTGAGTTGTGTGACAGTATTTCGACCGTGTGAAGTGCAAATGTTATCGTGTCACGCACAATCCGCCCACTATGTAGCGTTCTGTGTCAGCACGCAGTTTTCGACAGTACTCTGTGTCCATAGCAGTTTTCATAGCTAGGCTGCTTCCAGCACAAAGCGTCCACCATACGAAAGTGGCTGTTTCGCGATTTTGATTACCTGATCCTTCGACATCACTTCATGTACGAATACTGGCAAGAATTCTCGCTACATTCGAAGGTGCTCCTTCCACTTCCAGCCTACTTGGTTGCTTCATTTACCACACAAACACTTCCTGAGCACCCTACATGTAATAACATCGCATCTTATCGGCTTAATTACATGATACTACTGAATTTAAGAGCGCTACAGGCATCCGGTTCCATGGTTAGCACTCTGGACTTTGAATCCAGCCATCCGAGTTCGAGTCTCGGTTGAACCTGACGCTGTGTTTTGCGATCGTTTCTCGAAATGTGTACGTGCAGGTAGTTCGAATTGTATATGCAGAAATTTAGCTAGGATCATGAAATGCATTTGTTAATAGCAGTCCACACGTGAATGGGGAACGGTCCAAATTCTTATGCTTTTGCTACTAGGATTAATAACGGGACGTAAGAGCTTCAACTGCGAGAAGACGACATCAGCTGTTCCTCCCCGCAGGAAAGACATCTCACCGCTTTGGGTGCTGCATGCGCATGCATTTAACAAACTTCCATGCGATGTACTAGTTCCTGGGAAACGAATAGAATCGTTGTACGTGCCAGTCTTTACGTATAGATATAAGTAAGCGAAGACGGCTCAATCCTGCCACGTAGATTGCTTTCCATAAGACGCACCTGAGAGTCTCATGGGCCGGTGGCCCGACATGCAGTTTGTCCTGCTGCATGGCTTACTTTCAGAGACTCGCAAGTTTATCGTAGTGCTCGGTTGTCACGAAAGTGAAAAGTAGGGCCTGTCCGGGATTTGAAGCGGGGACCTCCTGCACCCAAAGCAGGAATCATACCCCTAGACCAACAGGCCGCACAAGTAAGCAGGTCTGCACCCCGCCACCTACTGAGATCTTGCCGCACTTGCTAGTTGCAGCATCTGATCTGGACCATATTCTCAAAGAGGTCTCTTAATCTGACACCTACAACATGCGCTGTGCTGAACACCAGTGTATGTGAATGCTGAAAGAGCTGCTTGATTTGTGTGACAGTATTTCGACCGTGTGAAGTGCAAATGTTATCGTGTCACGCACAATCCGCCCACTACGTAGCGTTCTGTGTCAGCACGCAGTTTTCGACAGTACTCTGTGTCCATAGCTGTTTTCGTAGCTTGGCTGTTTCCAGCACAAAGCATCCACCATACGAAAGTGGCTGTTTCGCGATTTTGATTACCTGATCCTTCGACATCACTTCATGTACGAATACTGGCGAGAATTCTCGCTACATTCGAAGGTGCTCCTTCCACTTCCGGCCTACTTGGTTGCTTCATTTGCTACGCAAACACTTCCTGAGGACGCTACATGTAATAACATCGCATCGTATCGGGTTAATGACATGATCTTACTGAATTTAAGACCGCCACAGGCATACGGTTCCATGTCATTACCGCTTGAGTCGCGGCAGCGTGCGGACGTTAGGGGCGCTCAGTGTTACTTGCTTTGTTTACGTTGTAAATGTGCTTTCTGTTTCACGTGTTTGTGCGTGGTTGTGTGATCGTGTCATTGTTTTAAGTATCTGCTGTATGCAGTTAGGCCATGTGGTTTAATTTGCACGATGGTTCCCACGATTCCAAGAAAAAATACCCTGCAGTTCGAGTTTGACGAGGCTACACGATCAGTTCAGCTATGTTCACTGGAAGTTCATGAATGGATCGTCGATACAACAGGCATAACCACTGATCAAGTTCACACTGCCTACTACGACCTGGAGTTATATTGTTTTTTCGTGAAACTCCTGAATCCCCTTTTACTGGAACGTCTTTTGCAGAAACATGGCGGCGCCGTCGAGTTCCGGAATCGCGACGGCACTGTGAGTACTGTCCAAGTTGCTAACGCTGATGTCGAGATCTTTAACGTGCGTATGCACTACCTGCCCCCTGAGGTAGACAACTGTTTCTTAAAAGATGTGCTCACGATATATGGCGAAGTGCGTAACATTGGACTTGTAAAGTGGTCCAGCCAACATATGTTGCAATGTTTTTCTGGCATCAGATCGGTTGAGATGTAAGTTAAAGTCAACATCCCATCGCATGTATTTGTTTGTGGGTATAAGGTGCAGGTTACATATTCTGGGCAAGCTCCTACGTGTTTTATCAGCAATGAAAGTGGTCATTTACGGCAATATTGCCCTAAAAGAATGACCGTCTTAAAGCCTACTCTCCAACAACGTAAGCGGCTGACTTTAGCTGATTTAGTTACAGGCACCCATTTAACAAGTAATGAGCCGTCCCTTTCCACTGATACTGTGACTGTACATGAATAACCCTTTGAAGAAGAGTCTCCTGCTATTCCTCTTGCGAAGGGCGGGGATCAGAACCCTCTCACCCGTCCCGTCACTGCGGTAGCGTCCAAGAGACGTCGATCGTGCCACAGTAGTAGTTCCGATGAAGGCGTCTCTGTACCAGTAACACCTGCCACACTTGATATCAAACAACCGGCAGGCGACATTGAGCTTTCGCAAGACGCTATACCGGAATCGAGTGTTGATGCTAATACTTCTTCGGCCGATGACAGTAGTGCTACACCCCAGGTTGGTTCTTGCTTACAGTCCACGTCTGTAGAGTCGGTTCTCCTACAAACCGATAGTGAACCTCAGCACGTAGCCCACAGTGTCGTCGACGGGGTGTGCGCAGGTCCACAACTCGTATCACAGCAACACGACACTGTCAACAAACACGCTGACGAGTGTGTCAACACAGAGCGAGATCTCAGTCTTGTCTGTCAACAACTTTACCGGGAGAGTGTTTCCAAACAATCCCAACGTGTGGGTAAACAAGAACTTAGCTCGTCTCCGGAAGGATTATCCGGCGAGACACAAATGCAAGTTGCTGTAGCAGGGCAACCGGCACAGGAGACCTGTGTTGATTCTCCGATGCCGCTTTCTGCGGAAAAAGTCGCAAGCGGCGGGAGGAACAAAAAAAAATTCCAACCGAACTTGAATGTACCACGCAGCAAACACTAAATGCAAGCCCTCTCGGATGCAAACAATGGTGATGGGCACTCTTCACCAGCTGGTTCACGAATGGATTGGTTTACCGGAGACGATGATCACGTTAATTTAAAGTAGCTCCGTAAATTACATGGCACAAGCGTACAAGTTCCTGAGTGTTAATGTTAATAGGATCACGTATGATTTGAAACTAGCAGTCTTTAGGCAGTTCGTATATGAGTCTGCCGCTGATATACTTCTATTGCAGGAATTCCTTATTTCAGATCTGGTCATTCCCGGCTTCCACTGTATTACCAATGTTGCTTTCGAACTTAGCACTGGTACAGCCATTCTCGTGCGTGAAGGCATCCCCGTCTCGGACATTGAAACACTGGAGTCGGGGCGTGGCATATGCTGCTAAATATTCGGCGCCACGCTCGTGAACCTATACGCGCACTCAGGGAGTGGACACAGGTTAGCAAGGACCGAGTTCTTTAAAGACGAACTAAATTACCTGCTTCGTGAAAATCCGACTGCCCTTATATTAGGAGGAGATTTTAACTGTGTTGTGCATCGAAATGATCAGGGGCGGCATTTTAACTATTGTAAGGAGCTTCATGATCTGGTTTTACGAATGAATCTAAAGGATACGTGGGAACTCCTTCACCCTACCCTTGTGAAATTTACATACTTCACTTCCACCTCGAGTAGCCGCCTCGACAGAATATATGTGTCTTCTCAGCTCGGAGAACATGTTGTTGATTCAGAGGTCATTCCCGTCCCATGTAGCAATCACTGCGCCTACGCAACCGTTATACAACTGGACAGACAACCCACCAAACGATTCAGAAGTCAGTGGATGTTAAACATTTCCCACCTTCAGGACGCCGATCTCGAGGAACTTGTCACACGAACTTGGACTTTTTGTCTTCGCTCTGTCACTAGATACCGTACGAAAGGAGAGTGGTGGACGTCCTTTGCTAAACCAAAGTTGCGACGGACTTTTATTTCGTACTGTAATACGCAATAAAGGAATGCAAAGAGGACCACAGAATTTTAGTATTCGATTTTAATGGAGCTCTACGACAAATCTGGCGTCAATAATATTTACACGGCTCAAATAAAGCAAATCAAGGCTAAGATGATCAGTATCAAACGTAAACAACTAGAAGGGTTAAAAATCAAGTCAAAAGTCAACTCTTTTGTTCAATCTCAGACAACTTCCATGTATCATCTTATTAGGCATCAGACCAACCGTAGACGCTTATTTATAGACGAACTGGCTACTGATAACGGGGAAATTCTCATTCGGCAACCTGACATAGTCACGGCAATCCACAGATATTATCATAGCCTGCACTCGGATTACCCAACCAATGATGGCTTGACTGCTGCTGTCCTACAGTTGATGGACTCGTCCGTTACTGCGGCTGATAATCGGGACTTTCTGGCTGCGTTTAGTTTCGAGGAGACTTTACACCTTATTGTTAAGTCGCCAGCTAACAAAAAGCCCCAGGACTGGACGGCCTTCCCAAGGAGTTTTATCTTCGGTATTGGGATGTAATTGGTGTTACTTTTAGAGAAATTTTAAATGAAATCATTGCTGGGGTGCCTGTTCCTGGTGCGATGAAGGAGGGTAAAACTGTCCTTGTCCCCAAACGCAAATGGTGTAGGCGATTTGATAATCTGCGCCCGCTCACCCTGCTCAGTATTGACTACAAAACTATGGCCAGAGCTGTTAACACCCGAATGTCTCCGCTCATTCACAAAGTTGTCCGGTGGCACCAGGCCTCCGTACCGGGACGGAATGTCATGTCTGCGATGTCTGAAATTAGGGATCTCATCTCCATTTCCTCAGTCACCAACCTGAATTGTGCCATGCTTTTTCTAGACTTTCACAAAGCCTTTTATCATGTGAACCACCGATTCCTTTTTCACATAATGGACAAAATAGGACTGGAGGAAGGGGTGATAAAAGTCCTTCAAAATTAGATATCTGGAATTCAGCGGGGTGTCCCCCAGGGCAGTCCACTCTCTATGTCACTTTTTGTGTTGTCACTGGAGCTCTTCCTTCCATCTCTATATCACCAGTTGTCAGGAGTGTCAATGTCCGGTCACACATTCATAGTCCGTGCGTACGCTGACGATGTTGCCGTACTGTTACGCAGTGACGACGAGGTGGTCCGTATTAAACGGGCGATCGACCAATATAGTGAAGTGTCTGGAGCACAACTAAGTGAACGGAAATGCAAAGTGCTCGATATCGGGGGTTTCGAGGGTTGAACTATACCGTGGGCGCATGTTGTGGAAAATCGAAAACTACTAGGAATCACCTTAAATAGGTGCCCTCTCAAAATGGCGGCCTCCAGTAGGAAGTCAGTGACGCATCTGATACAGGGTACCAATGTCGAATGTCGCTGGCGTGCTGTGAACATCATAGAAAAAATTAGTATTCTCAATACCTACGTCTTCTCCAAGGCATATTATGTTGCACAATTCTTTCCCATTCCCAAGCATCAGGCCAGAAAGATCACGCAGGTTACCAATCAATACATCTAGAAGGGAAACATATTGAAATTGTCCTATGATACGCTGGCCAAGTCGCGAACTACTGGGGGGCTGAGTTAGTTAACATCCCTGGGAAGGCAGTGGCCTTGTACATCAAGCGGACCACGACTTAACTGCATGACAGCCACTGCACTGTTACTCAAAAGTTGGTCCTCACAGTGCGTTCAGCAAGTGTGCGACCTCCGATTGACGTCGGAAAAATCCATTACAAATTGAAACATATCAGAGAAATTTTCCTTCATGTTAGTTATGCAGATGTGGGTGTTCTACGGCGAAGACCACTGTCAACTCGGGACTTGCAACGTGAGGGGGAAAAGTCGGCGACTCCAAATACAATAGAACAGAAGTATCCGACTACCGACTGGAAAACGGTGTGGGCCAACATCAGCTTGAAAGTACACTCTTCGGATGTTGCTTCAACCTGGTACAGGGTGGTAAATAACACAATTGCCATTCATGAAAAGCTACATGCAATTGGGTTAAGTGACACAAATCTCTGCCTCATTTGTAGACTCGTCGATTCTCTGATCCATCGGTTTACCTGCGGTGGCCATGCACTGAATTGGCGATGGGTCAAGAAGAGGATCGCGATACTCTCAAGGAGCGCGGAAGACAATCTGCAGCTGGATCTCCTACTGAGTCCCGACAAAAAGTTCTACCCTGCCACCAAAAACAATACAGTACTGTGGATCCTACGGCACTATGTCAACTACATCATTAATGTTCGTAGAGAGGACGATTTTATTAGTTTTCAAACCTACATACTGGAAAATAAAATGTGTCACTGACATTGAAAAATTATTCGGAAACATGATGGACATCATATTTGAAAAACATGGAGTAGGATGAACACATTGGAAGATGGAGATGTATTATGTTTTTTTCTTTTTTTTAGTTATACTTTCTGTTATACCTGGTCAATGTATTTCTTTTCGTTAGTCTCCTTTTATTTGTTTGCTTATTCATGACAATTTCACACCTCTAATGGAAGAGGAACAGATTTCGATATGGATCAACACAAACAAATGACACACGACAGAGAAGAAATGTTCATTTACATATGTGTCAGCAATATAAACCTCCGAGCAGAGGATTAACAACTATAACAGAAAAAAAAATAGAAGCGAAGAAACATAACAAATGTCTGCCAGAAGGAGTGATTCAGGGATGGGTGGGGGGTGCCATCACGGGCAGGCCTCGGGATTCGAACCCTGCCCGCGTTTTATCCAGCTGCACGGAACTGGCCACTCTCCATTTATTTCAAACAAGAGTCAGACAAAAAGAAAAAAGTGGCGCAATCGGCTAGCGCGTTGAGGTGAATAAAATTAAGAAAAAAATTAAAAAAGGAAATAAAAAAGGAAATAAAAAAAATTGGCGCAATCGGCTAGCGCGTTCGGCTATTAACCGAAAGATAGGTGGTTCGAGCACACCCGGAGGCGAAATCGTTTTAATCGCCACCTGGGTGAGGACATATGTCGACTTTGATAGGGATACACAGCTAGTGTGACAATTTGGCTGTGTTTGAATGATGCAACGGAGCCTTATACACATTCAGCCGCGTGACAGTGGAGGTAGAAGCATGGCCCTGCGCAGACGTTCTACTGTTTTCCTGTTTATTCGGCATGTGTGACACCGCAACAAAGCGACGCCCACTACAAAAAAAAAAAAAAATGCAGGAATGGTTAGCATTCTGGACTTTGAATTCAGCGAATTCAGCGATCCGAGTTCGAGTCTCGGTGGAACCTGAGGTTGTGTTTTGCGATCGTTTCTAGTAATAAATGTCGTCGAGCCGGTGGTTGAAGTTGTACAAGCAAGCCAAACTGTTAATGGCAGTCCACACGTGAATGGGGTACGCTCCAAATGCTTATGCGTTTGCTACTAGGATTAATAACGGAATGTTAGGGTTGCAACTGCGAGAAGACGGCCTCAGCTGTTTCTCGCAGCAGGAAGGACATCTCTCCGTTTTGGCTGCTGCATGCGCATGCATTTAACAAACGTGCATGCGATGTACTAGTTCCTGGGAAACGAATAGAATCGTTGTACGTGCCAGTCATTAAGTATAGATGTAAATAAGCGAAGATGGTTTAATCCAGCCACGTGGATTGCTTTCCACCAACAGGCCGCACAAGTAAGCAGCTCTGCACCCCGTTACCTACTGAGATCTGGCCCATATTCTCTAACAGGTTTCATAATCTGACACCTTCACCATAGCTCTGCTGAACACCAGTGTATGTGAACTTTAGATGAGCTGTTTGAGTTGTGTGACAGTATGTCCAACGTGTGAAATGCAAATCTTATCGTGTCAACAAGTACCCGCCCACTACTTAGCGTTCTGTGTCAGCACGCAGTTTTCGACCAAGCACGAAACTGCTTATGTTTTTTTTTTTTTTTTTTTTTTTTTTTTTTTTTTTTTTTTTTTATGGACTTGTAGTCCGGGGTGATAAGTTACAATACAGCATCACCGGTCTATTGCGGTCTAACTGTGTCGGTGAGGCAGTAAATTTCCACGGGGCAGTGACTGCGTCACTGCAATTCACTTTGGAGGTGTGGCGGTGGGACTTGTAGTCCCGTACCACCCTCTGAGGGTGATAGTACTACATGAGTCAGGCAAAAAAATTTTGCCTAACATGGGCAGGTGAAGGTGTGGCAGTGGGACTTGTAGTCCCGTACCGGGGATGATGCGTGACTGCTTATGCTTATGCTGCTAGGAGTTATAAGGGAATGTAAGGGTTGCAACTGCGAGAAGACGATCTCAGTTGTTTCTCCCAGCAGGAAAGACATCTCTCCGTTTTGGGTGCTGCATGCGCATGTAATTATCAAACGTGCATGTGATCTACTGGTTCCTGGGAATCGAATAGAATCGTTGTAGTTGCCAGTCTTTACGTATAGATATAAGTAAGCGAAGAGGGCTGAACCATACCACGTGGATTGCTTTCCACATGACGCACTTGCCTGTCTCATCGGCCAGTGGCCCGACATGCAAATTTGTCCTGTTGCATGGCTTACTTTCAGAGACTCGCAAGTTGATCGTAGTGCTTGGTTGTCGCGAAAGTGAAAAGTAGGGCCTGTTCGGGATTAGAACTCGGGACCTCCTGCACCCAAAGCAGAAATAATACCGCTTTTTATAATTTTACTTTGGCTCCACTGAGATTCGAACTCGGATCGCTTGACTCAGAGTCCAGAGTGCTAACCATTACACCATTGTTCTTCTTTTTTCGCCTTAACCCCTTTTATTGCGCTCTGCCACTTTTTTTTTCAATTGCGCCAGTTTGATGCGAAAATTATTGTTTTCGTAAAATTGATCGCAATGAAGTCAGGATCCCGGTCGCGCAGCAAAATCAGTTTGGTCCTCTTCGCGGCACTGCGAGTGCGTCACGACGCAGAACCCCTCCCCCACCACGACGTTCGTTTTCACAGACTATGTCTTTTTCTTTGTTTCCTCTGAGAATATTAACATCATGGTACACATTTTTTCTTTGAACGTTGGGGTTTTCCCTTTATTTTAGTTTATGTTTGTTTGATTTGTTTTTAGTTGTCCCGTTTGTTTCTTGTTGTTTGGGAATTTTTTAAAATTTTTTTCTGTATTCTTTTTGTTTTATTGATTTTTTCGTATATAATACCGTATAGAAGCCGTAGTCAGTCCGCAAAGATCAAGAAAATAGGTTACTGAAGCCATTGTTAGCTTGTTACATCCTTATAGCTACTATCGAGATCTAGTGTGTTTTTATCGTATGCCTGTTCTCTCGAAGACTATATTTAACATGTTTCCGTAGAGGTTTTTATGGTTACCGGATTTTTTGGACTCCCCGTAAGCTGATTCCATGTAGACCATGAAATCAATTGAATTGTCAGATCCATTTCTACCAATTACATAATGTGTGTAGTGACCCACGAGCCACATGACACTGTTATTTTTCGTTTCTCGGAAATATGCCTCTTCAGGCTGTAACAGCATTGTTGGTGTATAATTGCGTCCATCACTTCTGGTGAGGAGTGCTATCTGTCTTCTGAGCCAAGCCCAGTTGTGAAACATTCCATTGCACGTGAATCTGTGTTGAAGTGTGTCCACGAATCCACACTTGGTGCAGTTATTTGTATCAGTCCTATCCGATGAAGTTTTTCATTGGTTGGTACAGTGTCGCTGACGACCTTGTATCAAGTGGAAGCCACGCCTGTTGAATGGATTTTGAGGCTAAGATTTTTCCATACAATACGCGATATGACGTTCGGATATTTGATTTCTGTAGTATTTTGTGCATCCGATTTTTGCCATGTGTTTAGAATCTCTCTTGTAGTTATATGTGACTTGTACACTGTGCCTGCCTCCAAGTAGCGGATGTCAATATAAAATTCCTTGATATGCGTTAGTTTGTTGTTTAGTTGGCCCACATTCACCGGGGGTTGCAGGGAACCTGGCTGGACAATTGTGAAGTGTCTGGAGGTTATGTTATTTCTGCCCTTATTAAACATAAACAGGGTTCTTGTGATGTAGAGTGCATACGCTTTTTTAACCAAATTAGTTAGCCCTAATCCGCCCATCAGTCTTGCTTGGGTCACACTGTCCAGTCTGACTTTTAAAATGTTGCGTTTCCACAAGTAAATATTGGCAAGTCGCATTATCTTTTTCACCCGTAATTTCGGTGCTGGGAATATTTGTGCTACAAAAGAGGCTTTAGAAAATATGTAGGTGTTAATTAATTGTACTTTCTGCACTAAATTCGCGGATCGCCAACAGAGTTCGTTTAACGCACCCTGAATTTTATGCGCCGTTTCCCGCCAATTTACTGAAGCCATCTTCATTGGACAATTGTGCATAATAATACCTAGTGCTTTGTGGGAATCAACTAGTGTAGCCTATTGGCTGCGTACCCTGGCAAATCCTCTTAGGTTTAAGATTTTACTCTTATGGACGTTCACCTTTGCACCAGAGGCGCGACTATATTGACGTATCGTCTCTTCCAGAATTGTAATTTCACCTCCGTTTCTAAAGAGACGCCTACGTCATCTGCATATGTTTTTGTGGTAAGCGTGACTCCAGATATTGTGATGCCATTTATTTTGTGTCGGAGTTGCCGTAGCAAAGGTTGAGGTACAAGAACATACGAAAGCATTGATAACGGGCTCCCTTGTGGAACGCCCCTCTGTATATGAATAGTTTTCGTCGGCTGTCCGTTTATGCCTTTGCAGTTATGCCGATTATATGATGGATTACACTAACTGCTCGATCGTCAAAAGCCAGGTGTTTAAATATGAGATCCACGTACCGGTGGCTGAATGGTCAAATGCCTTGCAGAAATCGAAGAAGTATATTGCAGACCTGATGTCAGTGATTGACACGTTAGAAATGAGGTGTCTGTATTCGGAGATGACGGACATGATTGTCCTGCCCGAGAAGCAGGCTTGATGGCCTTTTATTACTTTTCTTAGAAGTGGCGTGAATCTCTCCTTAAGTGCTCGTGCATTGGTCTTGTAATCATAGTTCATCAACATTAATGGGCGAAAATATCGATTTTCGTTTGTCCTTTATTTTTTGGAATCAAGACTAGTTTTCGTTCCTTAAGTTCAGTTACCAGGAGAAAAAAAACTGGCGTTCTACGGATCGGAGCGTGGAATGTCAGATCCCTCAATCGGGCAGGTAGGTTAGAAAATTTAAAAAGGGAAATGGATAGGTTAAATTTAGATATAGTGGGAATTAGTGAAGTTCGGTGGCAGGAGGAACAACACTTTTGGTCAGGTGATTACAGGGTTATAAATACAAAATCAAATAGGGGTAATACAGGAGTAGGTTTAATAATGAATAAAAAAATAGGAGTGCGGGTTAGCTACCGCAAACAGCATAGTGAACGCATTATTGTGGCCAAGATAGACACAAAGCCCATGCCTACTACAGTAGTACAAGTTTATATGCCAACTAGCTCTGCAGATGATGAAGAAATAGATGAAATGTATGACGAGATAAAAGAAATTATTCAGGTAGTGAAGGGAGACGAAAATTTAATAGTCATGGGTGACTGGAACTCGTCAGTAGGAAAAGGGAGAGAAGGACACATAGTAGGTGAATATGGATTGGGGGGAAGAAATGAAAGAGGAAGCCGCCTTGTAGAATTTTGCACAGAGCATAACTTACTCATAGCTAACACTTGGTTCAAGAATCATAAAAGAAGGTTGTATACCTGGAAGAATCCTGGAGATACTAAAAGGTATCAGATAGATTATATAATGGTAAGACAGAGATTTAGGAACCAGGTTTTAAATTGTAAGACATTTCCAGGGGCAGATGTGGATTCTGACCACAATCTATTGGTTATGAACTGCAGATTGAAACTGAAGAAACTGCAAAAAGGTGGGAATCTAAGGAGATGGGACCTGGATAAACTGAAAGAAACAGAGGTTGTAGAGAGTTTCAGGGAGAGCATAAGGGAACAATTGACAGGAATGGGGGAAAGAAATACAGTAGAAGAAGAATGGGTAGCTCTGGGAGATGAAGTAGTGAAGGCAGCAGACGATCAAGTAGGTAAAAAGGCGAGGGCTAATAGAAATTCTTGGGTAACAGAAGAAATATTGAATTTTATTGATGAGAGGAGAAAATATAAAAATGCAGTAAATGAAGCAGGCAAAAAGGAATACAAACGTCTCAAAAATGAGATCGACAGGAAGTGCAAAATGGCTAAGCAGGGATGGCTAGTGGACAAATGTAAGGATGTAGAGGCTTGTCTCACTAGGGGTAAGATAGATACTGCCTACAGGAAAATTAAAGAGACCTTTGGGGAGAAGAGAACCACTTGTATGAATGTCAAGAGCTCAGATGGCAACCCAGTTCTAAGCAAAGAAGGGAAGGCAGATAGGTGGAAGGAGTATATAGAGGGTTTATACAAGGGCGATGTACTTGAGGACAATATTATGGAAATGGAAGAGGATGTAGATGAAGACGAAATGGGTGATAAGATACTGCGTGAAGAGTTTGACAGAGCACTGAAAGACCTGAGTCGAAACAAGTCCCCGGTAGTAGACAACATTCCATTAGAACTACTGATGGCCTTGGGAGAGCCAGTCATGACAAAACTCTACCATCTGGTGAGCAAGATGTTTGAGACAGGCGAAATACCCTCAGACTTCAAGAAGAATATAATAATTCCAATCCCAAAGAAAGCAGGTGTTGACAGATGTGAAAATTACCGAACTATCAGTTTAATAAGTCACAGCTGCTAAATACTAACGCGAATTCTTTACAGACGAATGGAAAAACTGGTAGAAGCGGACCTCGGGGAAGATCAGTTTGGATTCCGTAGAAATGTTGGAACACGTGAGGCAATACTAACCTTACGACTTATCTAAGAAGAAAGATTAAGAAAAGGCAAACCTACGTTTCTAGCATTTGTAGACTTAGAGAAAGCTTTTGACAATGATAACTGGAATACTCTCTTTCAAATTCTGAAGGTGGCAGGTATAAAATACAGGGAGCGAAAGGCTATTCACATTTTGTACAGAAACCAGATGGCAGTTATAAGAGTCGAGGGGCATGAAAGGGAAGCAGTGGTTGGGAAAGGAGTGAGACAGGGTTGTAGCCTCTCCCCGATGTTAGTCAATCTGTATATTGAACAAGCAGTAAAGGAAACAAAAGAAAAATTCTGAGTAGGTATTAAAATTCATGGAGAAGAAGTAAAAACTTTGAGGTTCGCCGATGACATTCTAATTCTGTCAGAGACAGCAATGGACTTGGAAGAGCAGTTGAATGGAATGGACAGTGCCTTGAAAGGAGGATATAAGATGAACATCAACAAAAGCAAAACGAGGATAATGGAATGTAGTCAAATTAAATCGGGTGATGCTGAGGGAATTATATTAGGAAATGAGACACTTAAAGTAGTAAAGGAGTTTTGCTATTTAGGGAGTAAAATAACTGATGATGGTCGAAGTAGAGAGGATATAAAATGTAGACTGGCAATGGCAAGGAAATCGTTTCTGAAGAAGAGAAATTTGTTAACATCGAGTATAGATTTAAGTGTCAGGAAGTCGTTTCTGAAAGTATTTGTATGGAGTGTAGCCATGTATGGAAGTGAAACATGGACGATAACTAGTTTGGACAAGAAGAGAATAGAAGCTTTCGAAATGTGGTGCTACAGAAGAATGCTGAAGATAAGGTGGGTAGATCACGTAACTAATGAGGAGGTATTGAATAGGATTGGGGAGAAGAGAAGTTTGTGGCAGAACTTGACTAGAAGAAGGGATCGGTTGGTAGGACATGTTTTGAGGCATCAAGGGATCACAAATTTAGCATTGGAGGGCAGCATGGAGGGTAAAAATCGTAGAGGGAGACCAAGAGATGAATACACTAAGCAGATTCAGAAGGATGTAGGTTGCAGTAGGTACTGGGAGATGAAGAAACTTGCACAGGATAGAGTAGCATGGAGAGCTGCATCAAACCAGTCTCAGGACTGAAGACTACAACAACAACAACAACAAGTTCAGCTGATAAGTCTCCTCCATGTAAGGTTTCGTTTATTATATCCCTGAATGTTGACCCAATAATATGCCAAAACTTTTGATAAAATTGTTTTGGTAATCCATCTGGACCCGCCGTTTTGTTTGAAGGTGACGTCTGTAATAGATTAAATATTTCGCCTTCTTCAAATGCAGCAGACAGACAGTTATTTTCATCAGTAGTGATCCGTTCCGTTAATAAGTGCAACGTTTCAGTACTTGCAGTCTCGGCAGTCTGGTCTTTAGAGGTGAGCGAAATGTTGATGGATTGCGCGCACTATGTCATTTTGGTCTGTAATTACAGTCCCGTCTCCGAGTTTGAGTTCTTCAATAAAACTGCGTCGCCTATTAAGTTGGTGTTTGATCAGGTGAAACATTGAAGTAGTTTCTTCTTGTAGTACAGACCTTGCCTTCGATTTAAGTTTTAAACCCTCTAACTGCTGACGTGTGATGCTTAGAAGCTTCGCTTTTATGTTTCGAATTTTCTCTAGGTGAGTATCAGCTACGTTATGTTTGTCATGTAGTTCTCTCTATACCGTATATTAAAATTCGATTGTCCTTTTTCATCCCTAGTTTTTTGAAAACTGTATGATTTTAAGGTTTGCCGAAGTTTAGGTTTGGCAAACTTGACCCACCATTCGATTTTAGATCCGTATTTATGCACTGATTTCAAACATGCCGTCCATGTTAAGATGGGCAATGTTGAAGATGCACTGATTGCGGTAAAATTTAGTAGGTTGCTTTGCTAAATTAATAGTCACAGAAAACCCGTAGTGATCCGAGCAGTATGTCGGGGTTAATCCACATCTAAAACGTTATGACGGAGGTTCTCCGACTCATATTGCCTATCTATCCGACTGCATGATGTCGAAGTGAAATTCCTGAAATTGACTAGCGTAGGGAATTTTACTTCCCATGCATCTTTGTACTTCATGTTTTTGATTAAGTCATGCAGCTCTTTGGAGTAGTTAAAATGCGGTACCTGATCTTTCCTGTCAACTACACAATTGAAGTCGCCACCAATTATTACAGACGCAGGATTTCTCCTCAGCAAGTAGATTATGTCATCATTGAAGAATTTAGCTCTCGCAGCTTTGTTGGTGGTACTGGACGGCGCATAAACATTTACAACAGTGACATCAAATATTTTACAACTTAGGCCTCTTCCTGTAACTAGTTTATCTAACAACATCACCGGTATACCTTCACGAGTTAAAATTGCGGTTCCTGTATTTGCGTCCGGTAGGACATTATAAAATATTTGAAAACCGGGTACGGTGAAATCAGTGAATAACACTTCCTGCAACAAAGCAACATCCGCCTCTGTTTCATAGATAATTTTTTTTAACAAAACTTTTTTCAAATCTGACGTTATCCTGTTAACGTTTATAGTTAATATTTTATAAGCTTGACTCATCCGAGAAGGTTAATTGTCTTGTAGGGGTGTCAAAGCAGAGTGAGGACAAGAAATCTGAGATTTACACATCGGCCAATGTGTACAACATATTTGAGGGGAAGATAAATCCAGTCTGAAGTCCGCTGCTATTTCACTACTGTTTGTGAAGCTGCGGAGTCTGTATGTCTATCTTTGCAATTGTCTTGATCTACACTGACTGACACTTCTGGATTTCCATCTCCTTTACTGTCGGGTGATTTTTTCCGTTGTGTTCCCCCGTTGCGTTTCGTCTGCGCCCTGCCGACGTTGACGTTCGGCTGCGGCTTCAGTCGGCGCCGCTGTATGTCTTGCGCGGTTCCGGCTGTATTTGGAATGCCTGTCTCTTGCGCAGGTCCCTCTTGTTTTTGGGCTGCACTGTGGGGGTCATTTAAGTCGTGAACGTGAACACTATTATTTACTTGAGCAACAAGTTTCACCTTAGAGCCTTGTTCTGCCGTAGGTTAGGAAGTGCATTCAGTATGGTGAGCACATTCCTGGTCTGAATTTTCAGGTTCCTCTGGAATTGATGCCTGAATTGCTGCCTTGCCTGGATCCATTTCAGCGACTTCATCATTAGCTGATGATGGAACAGTGGCACTGGGTTGGCCTGATGATTCCGCCTCCATGGCAATGTCTGATTCCAGTGCTGGTTCATTACTGGCTTTTTGCTTCTGCACAGAGTGCATGCGACCTGAACCATCCTCATCTGAGGAAATATCGGCTGAGTCCCGAGGTCGCTTATTGCCGGAGGCACTACGGTCACTAGCAGCTGGGGCAGATTGCGCCTCTACAATAGGCATTATCATGGCACTGTCATTCACTAAAGTGGGATCTTGCCCGGTAACGGAAGTCAGAGAGACAACGGGCTGTTCGACATTACTTCTCATCAGGACATCACTAAATGTAAGCCGCTCTCACTGTTGCAAATTGTTTTTTAAAACAAACATGTGACGGGGACAATCCTGCCGCAGGTGACCACTCTCGTTAAAAACATGGCACGTGGGAATTTGTCCGGTATATGTAACTAACCCTTTGTATCCACACACCATTATGTTCGACTTGATATTAACCTCTACTTCCATTACAACGGATCGCACCCCGCTATAACACTGTAGGTTGTGTTTCCTGGACCACATTTCATTTCTAACAGACCTAACGTCACCGTACTTCTACAGAATCTCCTTCAGGTAGAAATTTTCAACTTCAGGGGGGAGTTTGAAAACACGGACATTTTTCAACTCTACATCAGCATTTGAAAGCGTAACGATACTCACGGTTCCGTTCCGACGGCGAAATTCCAGGCGTCCCCCGAATTTCAGCAGCAGTCGCTCCATGATAATAGGATTGTGCAGCTTTATGAGGAAACAGTATTGTTCCAAATCGTAATAGGCAGTGGGGACCTGTTCTGTAGTTATCCCGAATACGTCGACAATCCACTCGTGGATCTCTAGTGAACTTGGTTGCAGAGCATGGAATGACTTATCAAATTCTGAAACTTCCTGGCAGATTAAAACTGTGTGCCCGACCGAGACTCGAACTCGGGACCTTCGCCTTTCGCGGGCAAGTGCTCTACCATCTCAGCTACCGAAGCACGACTCACGCCCGACCTCACAGCTTTACTTCTGCCAGTATCTCGTCTCCTACCTTCTACTACTCCTTCTACCTTCTACTCGTCCTACTCCACTGCAGAGTGAAAATCTCATTCTGGTTATCAAATTCTATTTTCAGGGAATTCTTCCTGGACACTGACGAGACATATCGCTAATTAACCATTAACGGGCTAACGGCATCGAACGTTAACACGAAATACACAACAACACACAGGCACAGAACAGTAATACGGCACGCGACAGACAGAAACACCAACATGTAAACAAACGCTAGATTGGCAGAGAGGACGGTACCTCCTTACACTAGTGCGTCTCAAACGCAACTATCCCCTAGACCAACAGGCCGCACAAGTATGCAGCTCTGCACCCCGCCACCTACTGAGATCTTGCCACACTTGCTAGCTGCAGCATCCAATCTGGACCATATTCTCTAACACGTTACTTAATCCGACACCTACAACATGAGCTGTGCTGAACACCATTGTATGTGAATGCTGGAAGAGCTGCTTGAGTTGTGTGACAGTATTTCGACCCTGTGAAGTGCAAATGTTATCGTGTCACGCTCTATCCATAGCTCTTTTCATAGCTAGGCTGCTTCCAGCACAAAGTTTCCACCATACGGAATTGGCTATGCCGCGATTTTGTTTACCTGAGCCTTCGACATCATTCAATGTACGAATACTGGCAAGAATTCTCGCTACATTGGAAGGGGCACCTTCCACTTTCAGCCTGCTTGGTTGCTTCATTTGCCACACAAACACTTGCTGAGGACGCTACATGTAAAAACATTGCATCGTATCGGCTAAATGACATGTTGCTACTGAATTTAAGACCGTCACTGGTATCCGGTTCCTTGTTGTAATGGTTAGCCCTCTGGACTTTGAATCCAGCCATCCGAGTTCGAGTCTCGGTGGAACGTGAGGCTGTGTTTTGCGATCGTTTCTAGAAATGTGGCCGAACCGGTGGTTGAAATTGTATTATAACACTCCTGTCCGCTACAGCTACACCATAACCTCGAAGCTGGAGGCAGGTTGTGAAATAAAACAATCTTATTAAAGCAGTTCTGGTATAACGCAACAGAACAGTATTACCCTGTGAGAGGAATTTTGCTAGGTTGACCGTGTTGTACCTAACGGAAATGGCTTATCAGGACTGAAAGTCAGAATTACGTAAATATTCGAACAGTAACAAACAATATGTTTGCCTAGCTATACTGTTTAAAGAATAAGGAAAACGGTCGCCAGCCTAATTAGGCAAGAGAATGATTAACGTTCTCGTTTAAGAAAGTAGGTATGAGTAACTTTAACGGATAAACACAACCTATTCTTGGCCACACGCGAGTGCAATGAACTCTGACACATACATATGTTTACGGTAAGATTGAAACTAGCAGCTAGAGCAGCACAAAATATTTGGATAAATATAGCGAATAACGAAACACATTATTACTTTCAGGGATCATTCAAACTGAATGGTCTTTATAATGTTCCTATTAATATTCAATGCAGGATCATTAATTGGACATAGTTTCAGTATTATTGTTCAAACATTTTCCTAGCTGGCATGAAATTATAAATGTAGTTCACTGCAAAATTATGAACTGGTCACAGGTCAAGTATCTCTCAACTAAATGTTATTCTGTTTAGAATGAAAATTACATGGAATTCACTAATAGGTTATTTCTTACTGTCTTTTGAATAAAGAAATTATTGTTTTCGTAAATAATGGTAAAGAATAACTTGTGGGTTTTATTACACTATATGTATGAACTTTCAATACCCAAAGGAAACAAGTGCTTAGCAAGCATGAGTATATAACTTTCCATAAATGCAGTTCACGGCTTTTACTACAGTGAGACACGATGTTGACCAATTTACAAGAAACTGACTCACCTTTTAAAATTTACTACAGGGAGCACTGTGATAATTAACTAAGCAAAACTTCATAAGCCTCAATTTTAAGAACTTTAATTTATAAAAGGAACTGCAAATTTTACTTTCAAGTAAATGATTAAATAGGTGACTTTGAAACTTCACAAAACTACGTTTACTGCCCCCCCACAATCTCACTACATCCACAGTAAATCTCAATACGCCCCACTCATCAAAGATCAAATAACATTATGTAATTAACTGTCTAACTTCCAGGCTTTCATCTTTTTCCACAATATAGGACACTCGCTAATCATAATTCAAATGGAAAGGAACCTGAGAAGTGTTGTGATAGGGAAAAATCAAGGTAGGTACATAAATTCAGTAATAAGTTACCTTATATTTGTGCACACTAAAACATCCAATACGCTGATCCTTCACTGTACATTATTATAGCATTCCGATGCAGTGATTGCGCAACTTGGTGGCGACTGCATGTTGGTAGGCGGATTTGCAGACAGAAATGCTGGACTGTGGCCCTCCTTGGTGGCGAAGATGAATACCAATTCCAGAATCGTTCCAGCTATTATCCATCCATCCGAGGCATTGGAAAAGTAACACAAAAAGCCTCTCTCGGAACCAGCACAATATGCAACTTTTACATGCCAGTGCACAGTTTGGTAGCTTGTTCCCGACTCTCTCTTGTTCCACCTTTTCTACCTAGGCCAACCACAATTTGCACGCACTGCACAGTTCCGTTCCTGAGGTGAACCACTACACCTTTTATATACTAAAGAACTAAGGATCCTAAGTGAAGGTCAGCAGTTTACATATCGGCAACCAAACACATCACATAAAACAGAACATTTGCACATATTGACATTTCTACAAAACATTATTCACACAGAAATTGCAATTATGTACGAGGGCAGTTCAATAAGTAATGCAACACATTTTTTTTCTCGGCCAATTTTGGTTGAAAAAACCGGAAATTTCTTGTGGAATATTTTCAAACATTCCCGCTTCGTCTCGTATAGTTTCATTGACTTTCGACAGGTGGCAGCGCTGTACGGAGCTGTTAAAATGGCGTCTGTAACGGATATGCGTTGCAAACAACGGGCAGTGATCGAGTTTCATTTGGCGGAAAACCAGGGCATCTCAGATATTCATAGGCGCTTGCAGAATGTCTACGGTGATCTGACAGTGGACAAAAGCACGGTGAGTCGTTGGGCAAAGCGTGTGTCATCATCGACGCAAGGTCAAGCAAGACTGACTGATCTCCCGCGTGCGGGCCGGCCGTGCGCAGCTGTGACTCCTGCAATGGCGGAGCGTGCGAACACACTCGTTCGAGATGATCGACGGATCACCATCAAACAACTGAGTGCTCAACTTGACATCTCTGTTGGTAGTGCTGTCACAATTGTTCACCAGTTGGGATATTCAAAGGTTTGTTCCCGCTGGGTCCCTCGTTGTCTAACCGAACACCATGAAGAGCAAAGGAGAACCATCTGTGCGGAATTGCTTGCTCGTCATGTGGCTGAGGGTGACAATTTCTTGTCAACGATTGTTACAGGCGATGAAACATGGGTTCATCACTTTTAACCTGAAACAAAACGGCAATCAATGGAGTGGCGCTACACCCACTCCCCTCCCAAGAAAAAGTTTAAAGCCATACCCTCAGCCGGTAAAGTCATAGTTACAGTCTTCTGGGACGCTGAAGGGGTTATTCTGTTCGATGACCTTCCCCATGGTCAAACGATCAACTCTGAAGCGTATTGTGCTACTCTTCAGAAATTGAAGAAACGACTTCGGCGTGTTCGTAGGCACAAAAATCTGAACGAACTTCTCCTTCTTCAGGACAACGCAAGACCTCACACAAGTCTTCACACCCGAGAGGAGCTCACAAAACTTCAGTGGACTGTTCTTCCTCATGCACCCTACAGCCCCGATCTCGCACCGTCGGATTTCCATATGTTTGGCCCAATGAAGGACGCAATCCGTGGGAGGCAACACGCGGATGATGAAGAAGTTATTGATGCAGTACGACGTTGGCTCCGACATCGACCAGTGGAATGGTACCGTGCAGCATACTGGCCCTCATTTCAATGTGGCGTAAGGCCGTAGCATTGAATGGAGATTACGTTGAAAAATAGTGTTGTGTAGCTAAAAGATTGGGGAACAACCTGGTGTATTTGAATGCTGTATAAAACAACCCCTGTTTCAGAAAAAAAAGTGTTGCATTACTTATTGAACTGCCCTCGTATAGTACGTTTTGTTCCCTCCAAATGGGACAAAGAATTTAAATGACAGATATACTACATTGCATAAAATCAAACCACGACATCAAAGTTTTAACAAAGGAAGGAGTATACAGTTTTGTGTTATCGATTCAATCAAACACATTTACAGAAGCTCAACGATGTAATATTAAATAAAACAAAAGCAAAAGAAATCAGTAGAGTATTAGAGCTATGGTGTTACACATGCCCCATGTTACGTTGAAGTTTCCTGTAAGGGACACTTCAAGGAAAGATCCATAACACCTAAGTGGTGTTTGCTACAAAAAAAAATATCTCCATCCAACTTCAGTTTGGAGAAAAAAAACCATATTACAAACATACAGTATATACACTAAGAAGTTTCATAGCTTTCTTCCAAAACATTTTCAAAATAAGACATTTAAAGTAATTTTCGTTTTCACACTGGTTTAAGGATACTAATTTTCATCATTACAGAAGATATTTTTAACCATGTTCCTTTCGAACACATACAGTTCAAATAATAGACAAACAGTACACAAAATAATCTGCACATTAGCAGAATAGGTATAGCATTCAAATAAAATAAAAAAAATAATAGACATATACAACAACACAGAATATTTTAACTTAACAAAACAGAAATTTGTCTTTCAATATTTGCAAAGAAAGTAAATATTCACAGACACACAAGCATATTAATGATCATAGTACATTTTGCAGGGTTCAGCAATTAATGAAATGTTGAAAATTTCAGTTTGCATCCACTTATGTACAAATTTTTTACACAAAACAGCTATGAGAACTTTTTCCAACTGGCGCTTTAAATCCAAAAGTAGCTTTTCAAAGTTTTTTCGAAATATTTAACTTTAAGGCTGCTCTTCATTAATAGCAGTCCAAAATGTTTGTTGCATGTAAACATACTAACCTATTCATAACCTATCTTTAATTATGACTGCTGTGTTTTAAAACAAGGCAGTCCTAAACTTTAAGTTATTCTAAAAAACTTAGGATCAAAAACATCTACATCCGTTTGAATAAGAATGCATATATATGTTATAATAACTTTTCACTGACTTCCATAAGAATAGTCAGTTCATAACTTCCTTCACTGCTTGCCTCAGCACTAGCAGTCCATATTACACATTCTGCCCATTATTGGTTTGGCAGTCTTTGTATGTAAACATTTAAGCACAAACACACAATTCAAATTACGAGCACTAATAAACACATTTTTAAATTAATACGCTGCCCCATCCTCTACGTTTGGCAGTTCGTGACCACTTATCAACTTGTTCCCTCACAATAGCAAGTCCTTTGGCTACTGCTCACACAGCATATTTGGTAGCCCTCGACTTCAGGAGCACAGCATTTTTATCCTTTGGTCTTGTTTTGCTGCCCAAAAACATATTTTTGAGCAGTTTATTGCCATCATCTCCAGATTTTTCACCTTTATGTCACATCGTTGGTAAAATTTGCTTTAATGGTATAAAACATAAAACCTGCAACTTCGAAACAGTAATTAGACATTGGTAATATTAAATTTTTCTTTACACCATGACAAAATCAGGTAATATACACATTAATCAAATAAATTTTAAGTGACATTTTTGGTATAATGACAATGTTCAGGCGTTAATTGAGAGTCCCAGATTTGTGATTTTTTTCCCCATTTTCTTACTAAGTAATATTGATTTTAAAGTCAATATTAAGTTTAATTACATATTTAGGTTATCAAATATGTCAAGATCAGAACAATACCTTTGCATCCTACTGTAAGTGATTTCTGCCAACCTTTTATTTCACTAGAAACAGACATACCTCTCACATCTATTTCACATACATTAATCAGGTTTATGTCCTCAGTTTTAAACACACATACAGTTTTTCATCACCATATTTGCCCCTATTTTTTTTAAAAAAAACATTTACATTTCATTTACCTCGTTTTCAGAATTCTTACCTTTTCTCATCCATATTTTTTTTCCAGTTACTTTTCCATTGCATTTTTCCTCTGCAATACTCACTATACTTTCATTATTCTTGGTCATTTTCTAGTGTGACCAGTTTAATTATTCATTTACTTGTCCACAAACAATACACAGTGTCTTACATTATTACCACGTTTTTAGTTTGCTTTGATAGAGAAGAAGGAAAGAAGATAGTAGAAGTTCTGAATGATGAAGAGGAAGGATGGCAGCACGAAAAGAAACGGAAGTAGTGCTGGCAACGACTGAGGTACCTAGAGCTCGTCGGACACCTGACAATGCAAAGAGTTCATGTCCCCTGAGGCTTCAACAACCCTCATCTGAGGACATGTACCTTTAAATACACAAACATGGTACAAACTTAAGACTTTTTTGGTCTTTCAGTATATTAGAAATTAATTACTATCTTGTGGAGTTCTTTGCACTTTCATAAAATGTCCATAATCATAACCATTTAGGCCTATAAAATTTTCAGGTTTTTCACACATAATTAGACTGGCAACAATAAGTATTAAATTGAAAAGAAACAGTTCTGGAGCAAAGTCAAACAGTAAACTACAGCAAATATGCACAACCTGCCACAGGCCTCAAGAAAAGAATAATTCACTTTCAGGTAACACTCAGATACAATAATAATAAAGACATGCATTATCTTAACAATATATATACATACATCCTACCGCCAGTCTCTTTACTAAAAAGGCAGTCTTTTATGGTTCATAAATAGTTACTTAAGCCTGGTGGCTTTTAAGGCCTCCTATCTCCACATCTTTCACTAAGCTATTCAGATCTTGCCAACGTTTTGTTTCATCAGGTGGCTCTTTGGGTTTTGGAATTTCAATGTCTTTAGCAAGGTACTACATATCCTGTTCTGCTATTTTTTATCAAGTGGTTCTTTTTGTTCCTGAAATTCACACCCATTCAAAACATTGGCTAAGGCTTGCCCCAGTATAGTATCATCTGGAGGTTCCTGCAAATTATGCCCCTGTGTTACATTACTGAATAATTCCTTAGGTTTTGAACCAGTTTCAGTTTCTGCATCTTGCTTTGAAAAAAGTCACTAATTTTCTCATACCCTCTTTCAGTGAAAGTACATTCACTCTCGTTTACACCTGAAAATCCAACTTCACTGGAGTCATCACTACTCTCTTCCTCACCATCAGATTCACATAAGTATGCGACTTTTGAACAATAGGGGAAGTTTGTATATTCATTCTTATCTGTGTTCATATACGCTTCATCATCTGAACTATCACTGATTTCTTATTCGTCACCAGATTCGAGTATTAACACAACCTTTAAACAGTGGGACAGATCGTAGTTAACTATTTCATCTACTTTGTTTTTTGAATAACTTTTTACACATGGAACATAGTTTGGACACGTAGGCATTTCTGTAGTAGCACTTTGGACAATTTCAGCCTCAGTTTCATACGTAGTATACTCGTCATATACATCGATAACCTTCGTTTCACTGATTCCTTTGCTATCAGTTTCAGATAATCGTGCAAAATCCCTACCAGACCCTTCTGCATCAGAGCCACAAAACAACTTTCCATCAACAATAATTTCACCTGCACTGTTTATAATGTCACGTATACTAACGTCCTCCTTTACATCACTTTCACCTATCATTAGTTGTGCACATGTCTTTTGAATGGCATATTTCATCATAACCTCCCCCACATCTACGTCTATTACCTCATACATATCATTAACAGTACAAATATCCTCCTTCTCACTCGCATTTTCTGGCACTGTTTCATCTTTTAATAATACGATTCTGGCCTTGAAATATCATCATTGAATGACATAGCAATTTTTTCGACATTTCTGATGCATTGCATTTCGATTTGTTTACTTTGTGCTGCCAATTGTGTAGAAATACTGTCATTTTGCGCTGCAAATTGCGCAGATAGCATCCTAATCAAATCAGTCGTATCTGATATCTTTTCACTTTTGGGGTTTTACTGCATTTTCGTGTTCACGTCCTACTTCCCTTGCTGTTTCCGGTGATACGAACATATCCCTCGATTCGTTAGCATACCCATTGTCTTTAGCAACATCGTCTGTTTCATCTTGTTCAGTGTGTACAATGTTCGTAGCTTGGATCGGCTAGTTTACGTCCGCCTGTACAAGCATGTCGCGTGTAGTGCCATCTATTGTTAAGCAGTCCAACCTGCTATCGGCTACAATCTGTTCCTGCTCGTCTGAGTTTATTTCTAGTTCCCTGTCCATTTTAGTTACTACTAAGTATCGATACTTTGTATTTTCAATTTAAGCTGAACTTTCATTACCAGTTCTGTCAAATAAGTTACAGGTTCGTGCCGCTGGACGTTTTATGTTCACTCTATGTTTGCAAAATGCTAACTACTTATAATTTTTTCGCCTGTAGGTGCAAACTAAACAACGTCCTGCCACGCTGCGCTTTGTATAACACTTCAACAGCATTTACGTAGCTAGTGCAATCAAATACCAAATTTGATCTATTACGTAGTATGCCCCAACAGAACAACTAGTCCTGTCACAGTCGTCACGTATAACTCTCCTGTTCGCTACAGCTACACCATAACCTCGAAGCTGGAGGCAGGTAGTGAAATAAAACAATCTTATTAAAGCAATTATGGTATAACGCAACAGAACAGTGTTACCCTGTGAGAGGAATTTTGCTAGGTTGACCGTGTTGTACCTAACGGAAATTGCTTATTGGGAATGAAAGTCAGAATTACGTAAATATTCGACCAGTAACAAACAATATTTTTGCCTAGCTATACTGTTTAAAGGATAAGGAAAACGGTCGCCAGACTTTCTCGTTTAAGAAAGTAGGTATGAGTAACTTTAACGGATAAACACAACCTATACTTGGCCACACGCGAGTGCAATGAACTCTGACACATACATACGTTTATGGTAGGATTGAAGCTAGCAGCTACAGCAGCACAAACTATTTGCATAAATATAGCGAATAACGTAACATACTTTTACTCTCAGGGATTATTCAAATTGAATGGTTATTGTAATGTTACTATTAATATTCACTGCAGGATCATTAATTGGACATAGGTTCAGTATTATTGTTCAAACATTATCCTAGCTGGCATGAAATTATAAATGTAGTTCACTGCAAAATTATGAACTGGTCATAGGTTAAGTATCTCTCAACTAAATACTATTCTGCGCAGAATGAAAGTTACATGGAATTCACTAATAGGTGATTTATGTACTGTCTTTTGAGTAAATAAATTATTGTTTTGATGAATAATGGTAAAGAATAACTTGTGGATTTTATTACACTATTAGTATGCACTTTCAATACCAAAAGAAACAAGTGCTTAGGAAACTTTCCATAAATGCAGTTCACGACTTTTACTACAGTGGGACTCGATGTTGACCAATTTGCAAGAAATTGACTCACCTTTTAAAATTTACTACAGGCAGCACTGTGATCATTAACTAAGCAAAACTTCATAAGCCTCAATTTTAAGAACTTATTTACAAAAGGAACAGCAAATTTTACTTTCAAGTAAATGCTTAAATAGGTGACTTTGAAACTTCACAAAACTACGTTTACTACCTCCCACAATTTCACTAAATCCACAGTATATCTGAATATGCCCCACTCATCAAAGATCAAATAACATTATGTAATTAACTGTCTAACTTCCAGGCTCTCATTTTTTTCCACAAAATAGGACAGTAGGTAATCATAAATCAAATGGAGAGGAACCAGAAGGGTGTTCTGATAGGAAAAAATCAAGGTAGGTACATAAATTCAGTTATAAGTTACCTTATATTTGTGCACACTAAAACATCCAATACGCTGATCCTTCACTGTACATTATTATAGCATTCCAATACAGTGATTGCGCAATGTGGTGGCGACTGCATGTTGGTAGGCGGATTTGCAGACAGAAATGCTGGACTGTGGCCCTTCTTGGTGGCGATGATGAATGCCAATTCCACAATCGTTCCAGCTATTATCCATCCATCCGAGGCATTGGAAAAGTAGCACAAAAAGCCTCTCTCGGAACCAGCACAATATGCAACTTTTACATGGCAGTGCACAGTTTGGTAGCCTGTTCTCGACTGACTCTTGTTCCACATTTTCTACCTAGGCCAACCACAATTTGCGCGCGCAACACAGTTCCGTTCCCGAGGGGAACCACTACACCTTTTATATACTAAAGAACTAAGGATCCTAAGTGAAGGTCAGCAGTTTACATATCGGCACCCAAACACGTTAAATATAACAGAACATTTGCACATATTGACATTTCTACAAAACATTATTCACACAGAAATTACAATTATATATAGTACATTTTGTTCTCTCCAAATGGGACAAAGTATTGCATAGAATCAAACCACGACATCAAAGTTTTGACAAAGGAAGATGTATACAGTTTTGTGTTATCGATTCAATCAAACACATTTACAGCAGCTCAACGATGTAATATTAAATAAAACAAAAGCAAAATAAATCAGAAGAGTATTGGAGCTATGGTATTACAGTATAAGCAGAATTGTAATTAGGACCTTGTAATGCAAACTGTTAATGGCAGTTAATAACGGAATGTAAGGGGTTCATCTGCGAGAAGACGGCCTCAGCTGTTTCTCCCAGCAGGGAAAGACATCTCTCCGTTTTGGGTGTTGCATGCGCATGCATGTAGCAAACGTGCGTGCGATGTACTAGCTTTTGGGAAACGAAGAGGATCTTTGTAGGTGCCAGTCTTTACGTATAGATATAAGTAAGCGAAGATGGTTTAATCCTGCCACGTGGATTGCTTTCCACATGACGCACTTGCCAGTCTCATGGGCCAGTGGTCCGACATGCATTTGTCCTGCTGCATGGCTTACTTTGAGGGGCTCGCATGTTCATCGTAGTGCTTGGTTGTCGCGAATGTGAAAAGTAGGGCCTGTCCGGTATTCGAACCCGGGACCTCCTGCACCCAAAGCAGGAATCATACCCCTAGACCAACAGGGCGCACAAGGAAGTAGGTCTGCACCCCGCCATCTACTGAGATCCTGCCGCACTTGCTAGCTGCAGCGTCCAATCTGGACCATATTCTCTAACGGGTTTCTTAATCCGACACCTATAACATGAGCTGTGCTGAACACCAGTGTATGTGAATGCTGGCAGAGCTGCTTGAGTTGTGTGACTATTTCGACCGTGTGAAGTGCAAATGTTATCGTGTCATGCGCTATCCGCCCACTACGTAGCGTTCTGTGTCAGTTCGCAGTTTACGACAGTACTCTGTGGAAACGTCCCCTTAGAAAACTTAATGAATTACTGCGCTGATAAACATCTTACATTATTTGATTTTAAAACAGCTGAGCAGAACTGAATATACACAGACATTTCATTCCTTACCTATTCTGACCAACACTAAACTGACACAATACTTTTAGCGCATAGCAATCTGACTTTTATTAATCCCTACAACAGAATGGCCCTGACTAACATTGACCCATACCTTTCACAAATCACTTACCTCACAAAAATCTTAGTTACTCGAACTACTGCAGTACAGCGAGCGCCACTTCTAGCAGCTAAATAAAAGATTCAAACTAGTGAAGGCACTAACTACTGATAGGCATAGTTAGCAAATGAAAGATTTTGATAGAAAACAAACAATGTATTTACGTTAATAGTGTTCAAAAGTCATAATATATATATATATATCAGTTCATGACATCCAGTCTTATAAATTTACTGTCTCTGATGGACACACGTCCATATCATCCGCTCTCAAAACTCCGCCATTTCACTCCCCACATCCACCAATGCTGGCGGCTCACACCCAACATGAGGTGTGCTGTCACCAGGGTATGTAAATGCTGAAAGAGCTGTGTGACCCTGTGAGGTGCAAATGTTATCATGTCACCCACCATCCGCTCATTACGTTACGTACAGTGTCAGCAAATAATTTACGACAGTACACTGTGTCCTCAGCTCCTTTTTTTGCTAGGCTGGTTCCAACACAGAGCATCTGCCATACGGAAGTGGAAGTGTCGCGAGTTTGTTTACCTGAACTTTCTACATCCTTCCATGTACGAATGCTGACAAGACTTGTCGCTGCTTTCGAAAGTGTCGTTCTCTTTTCTAGCGTACAAATGTGCCTTCTTCCTTGCATCATTTGTCACGCAAACACTTCCTGAAGACGCTAGATGTAATAAAATCGCATCTTCGTTGGTCAACTACATGATGGTACTGAATTTAATTGCGTTAGTATCGTGCGGTTCCTTGGTGTAATGGTTAGCCCTCTTTATTAGGAATGCAACGATCCGAACTTGATGCGATCGTTTCTGGAAATGTGTCCGAGCTGGTTTTTGAAATTGTGTACGTTGTTTCTTGGCTGGACAGTGTAGTGCAAATTCTAATTTACAAGCCACAGATAAACCGGAACACTCGCATTATTCTTGCTTTTGCTACAAGGGCTAGTAACGGAACGCAAGGTGTTCCACTGGGAGAAGTTAACCTCAGCTGTTCCTACCAGGATGTTGTTTAAAGTCTAACATTCGTTTGTTTAACGTCTAAAGTTACTTTGTTTAATATTAACGTTTTTATGTTTAAAATTGACGTCCAATATTCATTTGTTTAACTTCTAACGTTCGTTTATCGTTTGGTTGTTCGGTTGTATTATGGGTTTACACTCATTTTGTTGTTTGTTTACCGTTGTTTGTTGTTTGTTACCGTTAATTAACGTTTTTGTATGTAAATTAACGTTGATTGTTGATATTGATCGTATTGTAATCGTTAATTTGATCATATTTTCTTGCTAGTTAGCTTAACAATTTTTAATAGAGAATGTATTTTGTTTATGTCTAACAAATTGTAAGTGAAGAAAAAATTAACAACAAAGAAGAACATATGTTTCTTTGTCTTTATTTGATGTTTTTTTACCAATCGTAACTATACTCTTGTAATTGTTGTGACTTGGCAAGATAGCCAAGTCACAATGAGAGGAAGCCGAAAGGCACGCGTTAAGCTCACGCAGATTGGCGTGAGGTCTGGAACAGTTAAAGGAATTAATAGTAGCAAATAAAGTACATAGTTGATGTAATACTAAACTTTAATCCACAATTGTAGAACATCTCTCTTGCCATACATGTTATAACCACAATATAAAATAATATCAAATGCTATGGCGCCTTGCTAGGTCGTAGCAAATGACGTAGCTGAAGGCTATGCTAACTATCGTCTCAGCAAATGAGAGCGTAGTTGTCAGTGATCCATCTCTGGCTAAGTTGGCTGTACAACTGGGGCGAGTGCCAGGACGTCTCTCTAGACCTGCCGTGTGGTGGCGCTCGGTCTGCTATCACTGACAGTAGCGACACGCGGGTCCGACGTATACTAATGGACCGCGGTCGATTTAAAGGCTACCACCTAGCAAGTGTGGTGTCTGGCGGTGACACCACAGTAATTATATCTGTTTTTGTTTTCTGTATGTCTTTTCCTAAGAAATAATTTCATACACAGCAACTTTCTATATTTTCGAATTTGAAAATGTATCTATCTCTCGTATGTTAATTTTCGATTGTAATGTTGAAATAATTAGTTCTAACATTTTTTCTAGATCCTCTAGTCGTTTGCAGGTTATTACTTTCATTTTTCCTAATATTTGAGCCTTTTTTATATTTTTGATTGTTTTTTTATGTTTTACTTTATACAATAAACTTTCTTTGTTTTTGAAAACAGAATATACATTTTTAGTAAGGTATTGTGGACAAAGAATTTCATTTATAATTCGGAAAACCATGTGTTTTCTACTTACCTAAAATGGCTATTCTTTAGGATCATAAAATATTTCTAATTTTTGCGAGTGCTACTTTATGGATTACAAATAAAGCTCTCCTTTTTAAGATTACACAATCCAACGATAGAAAAACTTTTTTGCAGAAAATACCTTAGTCTTATGATCTCTAGGGTGGGAAATCCAATAATGATACTTAAAAATCTGTATCACCTACCATTTCTTCACATTTTACAGTTAAATTTATTAAATTAAGCCATTTTTTAAAGAATTTAACATCTTTTATGTAGTTAAAGTAATTTAAAAAGGAGGTGTAATGAATGTAGAAGACGTTGGTAGCACAGGTAAAAAATATTTAACGGCAAAAAAAGGTCGATTCTATTTTTGTCTTGACAGAAGGTGTTTTGTTTACTGTCAACCTAACCTCACTTTCCCGTTTCCTGTACATGTGCTCACTACAATGTGTAATCGTGGTTGTAAATACTCTGCTGGCAATTTTGTTATGTTTGTGGTGAATTTGTGATTAAAAACACCAAAGAAACATTACAGACTTTGGGGAAAAGGTTTATCTATCATACATTGGATCTAAACTTGGTGATCAAGATAAATCTTGGACGCCGCATAAGGTATGTTATGTGTGTGTTGAAATCTGAGAAAATGGTCCAAAAACGAGATAAAAGCCTTTAAATTTGCTCTTCCTGTTATATGGAGGGAGCGAAGAAATCATTTCGATGATGGATACTTTTGCAGTGTTGATATTACTGGTAAATGTAAATGTCATGTGACTATGACCTCCCATTTGGTAGACCGTTTGCTGGGTGCAGGTCTTTAGATTTGACGCCACTTAGGAGAATTGCTCGTCGATGGGGATGAAATGATGATGATTAGGACAACACAACACCTAGTTCCTGAAAGGAGGAAATCTCCAACTCAACTGGGAATCGAACCCGGACCTTTAGGATTGACATTCTGTCGTGCTAACCACTCAGCTACCGGGAGCGGGATATTACTGGTTATAATTCGAAAAACAAGAAGGTAATAAGCTACCCTAACCTTCCATCCACAATCCGACCAGTAGGGAATGGCGTAGATTTGCTGGTTCCTGAACCACCAGATGATTTAACTTCAATTCCAACAGAAGTATTTTCTGATGTACCATCTGATTTAGATCAACCAAACGATGATGAATTCTATTGTAATACAGAATGTCTAGAGACCAAACTGTTTACTCAGACTGTGCTTAACGATTTGGTTAGGGATCTGGCCAGTAACGAAAGAAAAAGCTGAATTGCTTGGCTCTAGGTTAAAAGAAAAGAAGTTATTGGCAGTTTGAACCAGCATATACATGTATAGAAAGAGAGAGAAGCAGTTTTCCAAGTTTCTTCAACAAGAAGGTGATGTAGTGTATTGTTCAGACATTCCCGGTCTGATGAATGAGTTTGGTATTGAATACAAAACGGAAGACTGGAGGTTGTTTGTTGATTCATCCAAAACTAGTTTAAAGGCTGATTTATTACACAATGGTAACATGTATGCATCTATACCTGTTGGACATTCTGCACGTATGAAAGAAAGCTTTGACAACCTAGAAACAGTGCTACACAATATAGACTATTCGGCTCATGGATGGATGATATGTGCCGATCTAAAAGTAACATGCATACTCTTGGGTCAGCTAGGTGGCTTCCCCAAATTTCCATATTTCTTGTGTGAATGGGACAGTAGGGCTAGGGATCAACTTTGGTGCAGAAAGAACTGGCCAGTGAGGGAGTCTTTAAAGCCTGGCAGGATGAACATTCTACACAAAAACTTGTAGATCCAAAAACGTACTCCAACCACCTCTACATATGAAGTTAGGCCTAATGAAACAGTTTGTAAAGGCTTTGCCGATAGATGGACCATGTTTTAAGTATATCTGCCGGAAGATTCCACATCTTTCAGAAGCTAAAGAACGCGTCTTTGTCGGTCCTGTCATTAGATAATTGAAGTTTGATGTTAACGTTGAGTCCGCAATGAACTTAAATGAGAATGAAGCACGAGTATCATTAAGGCAAGTTGTTACAAAGTTCTTATGATGTGAAAGCACCTACAATATGTTTCTATTATAGCTACAATGCTAAAGGAGTTTAAGACTTTAGGATGTTTAGTGAGCCTTAAAGTTCACTTTTTGCCTAGTCAACTTGATTGCTTCCTGGACCATATCAGAGATGTTAGTGAGGAGCAACGAGAGCGTTTTCACCAGGACATTAAAGTGCTGTACAAACGCTACCGCGGCCACTGCAACACCAACATGACGGGCGATTAATGTTGGTCACTTCACCGAGAAGTTCAGCAAGCGACTCATCGTATAAAAAGCTACACAAGAAGCTTCATGAAAAGAGAGGCCAATTCCAGAAGACATACGAAGTCTCATTAAGACAGATTATTGTTTTAAGTAGCTTACTGTAAATACAATCCATGCTTATGTTGTAACAAACCGTTTCATTAATTTCCCCATTTACCATATAGCATAGGTATTTTATACAATATAATAAAAAGCATATTGCTCACAAGCTATGGGAGATACAAAAAACTAAGGTTAGGTTTGGATTCAGCTCATAAAAATCTATAAAGGTCAGCTATCTGAGTAAAATAAATTTCCAAAAAAATATTTCCTTGGCCTGTGTTATTGTTATTTATCTTGATTTCCATAAATTTATTAATTTTTTACTTTTAACAGTATATACAGATTTTTATCATTATTTTCCCCGAATACACCAACATATGTTTTTATAATGTACCACAAAAGCATACATTTTAAAAACTCCATTTGCAGGAAAATCTATCAATAATCGCTTAAAATAATTTTTTTATTTCTTCTTACTTTTGTGTAATTTTTTTCTTTCTCCAAAATATTTTGTATTCCTCCTTTAAAAATTGTGTTTTATCCAGATATTCTAGTTCTATTTCTTGCATGCTTAAGTTTTCTAATTCTTGTCCTCTCCTTTTAGCAGATTACAAATATACTGCATTATTTAGTTTAATTTCTTTAATGAAATATGGATAAGTTTTGTGGGGAATATTTATTTTTTCTGGACTCGAATGGTAAAATATTATTTGATTTTATTAGTTCCAGTTTTCCGATATTTATTTATTTGGGTATTGTAGAAGACATGCTGTCGGAATTAGACAAATATGTACTTCCACTGTACATATGTGGCAACTTGGTTGCTTCATATTCCACGCAAACTCTCCCTGTGAATGCTAGAGCTACATTTAATAAAGTGGCAGCTTATCAGCACAACGACATGAAGGCGATGAGTTTGAGAGTGGTTTACCGTGCGATTCCAATGTGCAGTCAGGTTTTGGCCGTGGCCGCGTGCGGGCCTTCTGCGCGCTGGACAGCCCTCCGGAGCTGTTTACTTCCGTGCCGCGGTACTTGAGTTGTGTAGCGTCCATCACCATTGTACCTCGTTGCGCAGTGTTACAGCCGAGCGACACTTAAAGTAACATTCGAAGCCAAACATGGACGACCACGTGCTTATGGAATCGAACAATTGATTCGCGAAGAGTTACGTCTGGACTTACAGGAAGTGATGGGTCTTCAGTTCTCTATCACCAGCAGTAGCGTCTACATTAAAATGACTACGGAGGAAGCATGTGCTGACGTAGTTCGATAACACGCAGAGATGCTCAAGTTTAAGCATTCTGACGGGTATTTGAGGGAGATGACGGTAGAAAACTCTGGTTTCGGTCTTGGAATAGTTCGGATCTTCGAGCTCCCTTTCCAAGTGTTTCAAGGCGTGGTCGCCGAAGCCTTCCGATCCTAGCCTATGTTGTAAAGCACATCGAGGAAAAAGGAGTGACGTTCACGACATACTAAGTGTTGAATGATGTCTGGCAGACCGAGATCAAATTGTCCAAACATGTATCATCCTAAATGCTGACGGGTGGCATGCGGGCCATCTTTATGTATGATGACCAACCATGGATGTGTGCCGGATGTGGAGAAAAGGGCCATGTTCAGTCCAACTGTCTCCGTCGCTGTTCGCTACAGATGCCGACCAGTGATACATCTCCCAAAACGACGATCAGTTGTTATCGATGGCCCTTAAAAATTATATTCTTTCATCGGAAAATTCTGTATTCAGTGGAATAACACGATATATAATGAATTTATACTCTCATCTTTGCCTGCTGTCATTTGCCAAGATCTCATTTGGACATCTCAGACCATTTATAAAACATGAGGAATGCTGGGGATGTTTCACTACGGCTTTATCACTGGCGTGCGCGACCACAAATGAGAGTGGCACATCGTATAAGTTTTCTCCAGGGTTTTGACATATAGAGAATTCCACCCAAGTGTAAAGAAAAATGCGATATATTTGGTAAATTTCATATACAGCAACATATTATGTAATAAGCACCGAACTCAGAATCATTGCTAGCCCTATTTTCCATTGAAAACTTTTTCCGGTTTCACGCAGTCTCTTACTTACATGCAAATATTGCCAAAACTATGACCGTTAACGAAATGGTGGGCACGTCATCATGAAGTTGACATATAAAGCTACAACAAATGCAAAAGCCGGCCGCGGTGGTCTCGCGGTTCTAGGCGCGCAGTCCGGAACCGCGCGACTGCTACAGTCGCAGGTTCGAATCCTGCCTCGGGCATGGATGTGTGTGATGTCCTTAGGTTAGTTAGGTTTAAGTAGTTCTAAGTTCTAGGGGACTGACGACCACAGATGTTAAGTCCCATAGTGGTCAGAGCCATTTGAACCATTTTTGAACAAATGCAAAAATAAAATTATTTTACAGAATAGTTTCTGTAAACAGAGAGAGATTGCAGGGCTTGCCCCTAGATTCTGTCACTGCCGACCGGTCGAAAGCGAGCAAATCAATGGAGGCCTCCCGTTCTGAACAAACGAAAGAAGTCGTCCAGCGCACCACACGAAAACTGGGGACTGCGCATAGGCCACTGTGTCCTGCGCGCACTCTATCAAAAGCATCCATCATTGGTAACTAACACGATGAACAGCCTGTGAGCTCCGTCGGTTGCACAACTCGGCCACTAAAAATCGTTTTCACTGGGCTGAACCCGCCTCCATACACTACTGCCCATTAAAAATGGCTACACCAAGAAGAAATGCAGATGATAAATGGGTATTCATTGGACAAATATATTACACTACAACTGACATGTGATTACATTTTCACGCAATTTGGGTGCATAGAACCTGAGAAATCAATACCCAGAACCACCTCTGGCCGTAATAACGGCCTTGATACGCCTGGGCATTCAGTCAAACAGAGCTTGGATGGCGTGTACAGGTACAGCTGCCCATGCAGCTACAACACGATAGCACAGTTAATCAGGAGTAGTGACTGGCGTATTGTGACGAGCCAGTTGCTCGGCCACCATTGACCAGCCGTTTTCAGTTGGTGAGAGATTTGGAGAATGTACTGGCCAGGGCAGCAGTCAAACTTTTTCTGTATCCAGAAAGGCCCGTACAGGACCTGCAACATGCGGTCGTGCATTATCCTGTTGAAATGTAGGGTTTCGCAGGGATCGAATGAAGGTTAGAGCCACGGGTCGTAACACATCTGAAATGTAACGTCCAGTGTTCGAAGTGCCGTCTATGCGAACAAGAGATGACGGAGACGTGTAACCAATGGCACCCCATACCATTGCGCCGGGTGATACACCAGTATGGCGATGACGAATACGTGCTTCCAATGTGCGTTCAGCGCGATGTCGCCAAACACGGATGCGACCATCATGATGCTGTAAACAGAACATGAATTCATCCGAAAAAATTATGTTTTGCCATTCGTGCACCCAGGTTCGTCGTTGAGCACGCCATCGCAGGCGCAAATGTCGTCGAACTGTTCGTGCAGATGGTTGTGGTCTTGCAAACGTCCCCATCTGTTGACTCAGGGATCGAGACGTGGCTGCGCGCTCCGTTACAGCTATGCGGATAAAATTCCTGTCATCTCGACTGCTAGTGATACGAGGCCGTTGGGATCGAGCACGGCGTTCCGTATTACCCTCCTGGACCCACCGATTCCATTCTCTGCTAACAGTCATTGGATCTCGACCAACGCGAGCAGCAATTACGCGATACCATAAACCGCGATAGGCTACAATCCCACCGTTATCAAAGTCGGAAACGTGATGGTACGCATTTCTCCTCCTTACTCGAGGCCTCACAACAACGTTTCACCAGGCAACGCCGGTCAACTGCTGTATGTGTGTGAGAAATCGGTTGGAAACTTCCGTCATGTCAGCACGCCGTAGGTGTCGCCACCGGCGCCAACCTTGCATGAAAGCTCTGAAAAGCTAATCATTTGCATATCACAGCATCTTCTTCCTGTCGGTTAAATTTCGCGTCTGTAGCACGTCATCTTCGTGGCGTATCTGTTTTAATGGCCAGTAGTGTACATTACGGCTCCCAGTGTAGGCTCTCTGCAGGATGCACCGTCGAGAACCTGCGGCAACTGCCAGCCCGTTATACAGTGTCATGTCACAGGGTCTCAGATGTAGCTCTGGCCTCTAACGTAGTCAACAAGCGCTCGCTACCCGCGGCAGGCACTTCACTGTTAGTCTAGCCGCTCGTCCACCAGACGTACGCCGACTGACACACACTGTGCGGGCTCGCACCGGCCGCAGGCTTCCGTTCGCATCACCTCCGCGCTTCCTATCGTGGCGCCGAGGTAGCACCGCGTCGCGCGCGGGCAAAACTTTGGTAATCGATAGAGGACCTGCTCAGCCAATATTTTTCATCTTATTACGAAAGCAGGCGTAGGGATAGCTGCAGGAGAGCTATTACTCGGTTCATAACTGATGTATTTAAATGAAGCATAATGCGATTAAATATGCCGCAGTGCACAGCAAGAATAATCGGACTTCGTATAACAAACATTTTCGGCTGCTGGTTCGAAGAGAACATCTAAATCTACATGATTACCCTGCAATTCACATTTAAGTGCTTGGCAGAGGGTTCATCGAACCACAATCATACTATCTCTCTACCATTCCACTCCCGAACAGCGTGCGGGAAAAACGAACACGTAAACCTTTCTGTTCGAGCTCTGATTTCTCTTATTTTATTTTGATGATCATTCCTACCTATGTAGGTTGGGCTCAACAAAATATTTTCGCATTCGGAAGAGAAAGTTGGTGACTGACATTTCGCAAATAGGTCAAGCCGCGACGAAAAATGTCTTTCCTTTAATGACTTCCATCCCAACTCGCGTATCATATCTGCCACACTCTCTCCCCTATTACGTAATAATACAAAACGAGCTGCCCTTTTTTGCACCCTTTCGATGTCCTCCGTCAATCCCACCTGGTAAGGATCCCACACCGTGCAGCAATATTCTAACAGAGGACGAATGAGTGTATTGTAAGCTATCTCTTTATTGTACTGGTCGCATCTTCTAAGTGTCATGCCAATGAAACGCAGCCTTTGGCTCGCCTTCCCCACAATATTATCTGTGTGGTCTTTCCAACTGAAGTTGTTCGTAATTTTAACACCCAGGTACTTAGCTGAATTGACAGCCTTGAGAATTGTACTATTTATCGAGTAATGGAATTCCAACAGATTTCTTTTGGAACTCATGTGAATCACTCACACTTTTCGTTATTTAGCGGCAACTGCCTCCTGCCACACCGTACAGCAATCTTTTCTAAATCGCTTTGCAAATGATACTGGTCTTCGGATGACCTTACTAGACGGTAAATTACTGAATCATCTGTGAACAACCTAAGAGAACTGCTCAGATTGTCACCCAGGTCATTTATATAGATCAGGAACAGCAGAGGTCCCTGGACGCTTCCCTGGGGAACACCTGCAAATATGCATATGATACGGCGCTGATGGCTCGTAATCGCAAGAGCACTGAACGTTTGGTTTCCAGCAGAATTAGGTTGCTGAAACACGTTACAAGCTTGTAGAAGCGACTGGTGATATTAGAGGTTCACATTCAATAACTGGTAAGTCATTTTAACTCAATACCATTATTAATATTCGTAATTAACTCAAATATATCATTCTCAAATCCATCTACATAGAAGAATTAGAAGGAACTGAGACCCAAAGGAACTTGCTTTGTTTTCTATAGAAGAAAAACGAAATTAATCCATCACTCTAATACATCAAGGTCAAAGATAAACTTACATCTCCGCGCAGTACTTAATTAAACGACACATTTAAATTTTTTACACGTCCCTGTGGGGAAGAGGTGGTGACTGTAAGGGCAACTACCGACCCTCTACCACTAACACTGCAAATTCCAGATGAACATGGCGAATTTGTAAAGGTACATGGTAACGTCACGAAAAAGAAGAAGATGTAAACGCTGCTCTCGTCAAATAGCCGTCAAATTCTAATAATCCATTTATCATAACGTTCCACCAATAACAAGAACTCTGCTGTACCCTCATTAGATGCAGCTGTAGACCTAGTGGTGCGTACTACAGGTTGCGCACAGTTGGTATGAGTTCACACAGATATTGAAATGAACGTCATCAGAAACCAGCACATACAGTGGCAGCCACCAAAAGGCACACCGAAAAACAAATGTATTGTAAGCAATGGACAAAGATGACATAATTCGGATATCGTGGGTAGTTACAGATCAAGATGAACGACATTTTTGAATACAAGAAAAATCATTTTTTACCCTTGAAAGTGTGTCTGTCATGATAAACAGTTATTAATTACACACTGTGCCTCAGTCATTTTGATAATAGTCGATTATTAAAATGACTGAGTCTACGTGAAATTCATGGCGTCAGTAACAAACCCAACACTTAACAGTTAGTCAATGGTACTCAGAACATCGACGCAGCACGAGCAGTACTTGGTTCTTTAGCCACGACTATACTCCAAGCGAACATGCTTGCTACACCTTGTGGGGACCGGATTGAACTAGTTTTATAAATTTTATGTTGTTTATATATATGTTTCGTTTGTAGAATGTAAAACCAGTTCCTATTATTTAGAATGTTATTTATGCTGTCTTTCGCCGTTCTCAACACTGGCTCTCTAACTACAATATTGGCAACCAGAAAGTGATTAGCAAAAACGTGAAGCCTGTAATTAGAATTCCTAGTGCCCACTTCATCTGAGAATACACTTATAGTTACAGCTTATAGCTCTGAGGAATTAGGAGATTGTCTGGGATTTATAATAAAAAAAGCAGTCGTGAAAAAACGTCCTGATTTCTGAAAGTCACAGATGAAAACAAAAGAATCCACACAATCTAACTAACAGAGCAGTTCAGAGTCTAATGCGCTGATGCCACTATAACTGTCCAAATTAAATATTTAAATGAATGCTCGCCATAATTTGATGATAAGTTTCATCAAACGCCACGCTAATTAATGGTATAATGTTTGTCCCGCGGCGGCACGTGAAAATACGACAATACGCAAACTGAAGATCGATAATTAAAGTCAACCCAGAATTAACACCTCACTCTAAAATGATTTCATGGTTACGCGTATATCGAGTAACTTAATAGGCATCCGAGGCTGTTTGTAGCAATGATACCGACGCGACGCGACTCCCGACACAGATGGCGTGCTATTCAGCGTCTGGAGAGAACTGGGGCCTTTCTTCCTTACGCAGCGTTCTTATATATAAAGCCGCGGTGCGGACGGCTAAGGGAACGCCTGATCAAATCGGCTCTCCCGACTAGCTGCTGGGCTAGTAATGCACCACTTTAAGTTATTGAATAAATCATAGCTTCTTTTGCTGTTGGCCGATGAAGCTCTCAATCTAAATGTGCATTCAGCACACAGGTAAGTAATCATAATAAAAGTTTGACGTGGCTAAGTTAAATCTTTTGGGTGTGAGAATTATTTTAATTACACTGCACGCAGTAGACGAGCTCTGAACTTGCCCTTTTGAGATACGCTATCGCTATAGTTTTATAGTTATTTAAATGAAACTTCTCACATCTTTATGATTATAGCGGATCTCCATTCTTTTTAAATATAAACATCCTAGCCTTATTTATTAGCCTACTTAATCTATCTTCTTTCCTTAAGTTTTAAGACAAAAACCAGAAAATAATGAATTTCAACTAAAATCTTAATTTGTGAGATCCAGAAGACTGTTTCTATTAAATTATTATGGAAAAGGAATCTAAATATAAATTTTTAATTCTCTAGCTCTTTTCTGTTGCGCCAATGATTTTTACAGAAAAACGTCCAAATTTCGAAAATGGTTAAAATTATCGAACTGATAATCAACACATGTTAATTTAGTATTACTGCTGACATCCTAGAAACATTTTAGGTTATTTACTTGATTTTTAAAGTATTGCGCAACATTTATGACGTCAGAGCTAGTTACAGCGGACTGGCTGGCACACAATGGAAAGACTAATGTGAATTTACTATGGCGTGAGTAGGCTGCTTCCCTACAACCTGTAGTGAGGAACACATAACCAACAGTTTTTAGATGTTGCGGGCGCTACCGCCGTTAGAAAACTACTACACTCGGCACAGACAGCGCACATCACGTTCCAACTTCATTCGAAGAGAAACACATGAAAATAAACACGCATACGCAGATCTTGTACACCAGATATAATGTGAGAGGTACAAACACTGTCATCCAGGACGGCAACACGCACCTGATCTCTCTGTTCTAGAAGCCGATTGTTTCGACTTTGTCAGCGCTTTTCAGCCACACAACACGTTTGTAATATCTCTGGAAGAGAAATTTAATTTCACCGAGTGACTGTTTTCAATTACAATTATTGTAGATGATCTGAATACCGAGCAACATTTTCATTAATGGAACAATAAGTTTAAGAAAACAAAATTATTACACGATACACGCCGCAACGAATGGATGGAAAAACAAAGAATCAAAGAAATATGTAAAAATGACCTGGAATGCTTCTGATTGATTGTACGTGTTTTTCAAAACGAAGTTTCTGATGTGTCTGAAACTTAAATATCGTAGCAGATACGGCTTACCAGTTCTGATGTACGACAGGGTCACATAGGCTTTTAACGTTGAAGATGCATTTAAAACTAGGCATTTTAATTTTTAACAAATGGCGAAGAGAGAAGAAAATATATAGCCGACGACGTAAGCGCCATTACGTAACTGGCATTAGGCAAAACGCGAAAATCCGCATAGACGTTTGGAGCTGCTAATAGTAATTCAGTGAAACGTCGATGAAAATTCTTAATATAACGGTGAGCCTGAATTGCCTGAAGGTGAAAATCATGTACAAGCCTTAATTTTGGTATATCAAATTTTTGGTAAATTTCAGTTCGTTATTCCTTATAGGAGGTTATCGCTTCTTAATGCCTTCCCTAATAGGAATAATGAAGTTATTAAGAATGTCATTAGCTATATACACACATTTTGTGTGAATGTATGCGAAATTTTAAGTGCTTCTTTGCGAAATCTTCAGTAACAATACGATTTTTCACTATTGAGATATTACTTGCTTCAAATAACATCAATTAAATTTTGCTTAACGATTTGGTTTTTCTCTTATTAGCAGATTTGTTACTAATGGTATTACTGGCGATTTTTACGTGTGGGAATTCTGATGCTGGTTATTTCGCTGCCCTTACATTACCGTTCGGTTTTGTATTTCCATACTGATTCTTCTCATCTCATTGGAAATATTTCACATTTGAATCAGGAGCTACACGTGTAAGTGAAACTATTACGATATATCGGTCGAGTCTAACATTAGGCAGAGGTTAGAAGTTATTTTGGGACAACACAGTTTCACGGCTGAGATTTTGTAATCGATAACCCTATACTCAGGGAGGTATAATGTATTTTTCCATGCGGAATCTATCACTGTCGATGGCAACATGTTCCCTACTGTTATGAGTAAATTTTATACAACAAAGGATCATCAGTAGTGGTAGAACAAGTAGTGTACACCCACCCCACCAATTCTTTGATATAAACAATTGGGTAAACCTCATAATAACACTGTTCGCGTGTGTGAAGTTCGCGTACATGCGTCTCCTAGACCACAAGTCAGGTGTTAATGTAAAAAAGTGTTGCAGAAACGAGAAACTTTTGAGAGAAACCGGAGGTTGTGCGCACCAGATGCAAGTCTTATATGGGTTAAAAGACAAGTGCATTCGCAGCTGGAGACGGTTCGCTGCTGACCAACATGCGCTCTGGCCACGGAGAGGAAGGAGAAGGCGCACAGGGCCGGCTATGCCCCTCCTACACCGCAGCGATGGACCTCCGCAGCCAACGGGAACGCTGTTTGCCTCTGCCGAAATAGCTTCCTTTCCCGAGGACTTGCCTCCTCTCCCCGGGGAGTCTTGAAGTTCCAGAGTGCCCAGTCCACTCTGCAGGTCTCTGATGAGACGGGGAGATAGAGGAAGAGGAAGGGAGAGAAAGGGAGGGAGAGAGAGAGAAACGAAGAAGAGGATGAGGATCAGGCAGTGTCACTTCAGATAGTCTGACTTCAAGAAACGCTTGAGTGCGTATACTTCGCTGCCTGCTTTTCACACTTCATACGTGTCTAGTGCTTCCTTGTACTAAATATTTACCTGAGACCGACTCCTTGCGGACTGGTGCTCTAAAAAGGACGGCCCTGTTAAGATTGAAGACTTGGAGAGTTTCAATATACTGAAGAACAGTCTGGGGAGTGCAAAGCTTATAAGAGTTGAGATCGTGAACTAGCCATTTTTACACTTTTTAAATTCTGTATTTACTAACGAATGTAAATATTAGTTAAAAATACTTAATCATAATTGTTTGATGAAAATAACATACTATAAATTTTACTTATTAATGCATTATAGTATTCTCGAGAAATTAACGTATGATGCAAAAATCGGTAACTTGAACTGAAATAATTCTTATTTATAAAGTTAGTACACATTATCAATATCGTTAATTTCATAATGAGACATCAAATTTTATCTATCAGTAATTAAAAAGCTTTTATTTTTATTAAAAAGGGTGGTTCAATATTTGATAATTAACGTTTCCGTTATATCGACTAATAACAGATTTCTCATAAAAAATTACTAGCAGTTTTCACAAATGAAAATCGAACCAGCAACTCCCAGTAACTGCAACTGCATGTCACACACTCACCTACCAGCAGTCATGTTCTACAGATGGGAATGTTTTGTTTTTAAGAGTGCACGGAAATCTTCTAATTTTGTGGGACTTTTTCTAATTTATTTGAGAATTTTGTCGTTCGGGCTTAGGAAACTGATGACCAGGCTCTGACCTGTAAATGCTATAAACATGAAGAGATCGACGGATGTTACTCCTTAATGCTACGCTGTTGGGTATATGTACATTTCACCATACAGTAAGCTTGCAGTTTCCAACAACAAAGAGAAATAATTACTTTCACGCAGTACTGAGCACACTTCTGGCTGGCTTCTTGTGACTGATCACACACCACCGACACTAAAATACGAATACACTGGCAGGTTGCTTACACCAGTTTGGCAACAAAACAGAGAAAACAAAGCGGTACAACTGTATAACCCAATTAATACATTCAGTCCAGTGCGCAAACTTAGAGTCTTAGTTTGCGCTACGTTGATGTACAACTATACTACTATTACCCTATATTTATATTGTCGGACGTGCAAGTAACTGTCAGCAATTGGTAGCTGACTGAAGAACTTCTCACTAAGAAATCAGAAATAACAACACATGGTCAGCCTGAACAAAAGAAATCGCGAAGTAAAATAATATTCCCAGCAAAAATTTAAATTTGTGAACACAAAAATTACGGAACATTCTTCCCCAGGATCATGCTCCAGTCTAACAAAACTTTACAAAACACAAATACTCCTAGTTGTAGGAACAATATTTTTTTAGATTTGCTAATGAAATTGCAGTTTTTCTACGAAAGGCGGAATTGAAGGCACATTTTATGATACACACAAACGAAGAATAAAGCGATTCAGTTTATAGAATGTCAGGGATGTCGGCCACCCTCTCATAAGAAATTTAAACAAAAGGGATGAGAGCGTTTACGCTCTAGATGCCGGTAGTAGTCGTTCATATCTTCCACTTTCAACGTTAGAAATAGAATGAACTTTCCTAAATGCGTATGGTGCTAATATTGTAAGAGGTCCGAGCGCTGCCTGCGATATGTAAGGTATAAAAGAATCTCAGACCAGAGAGCAGTGTTGACTGCAGTAGGAACTGTGTAGCTGTAGCAGTAAGTTGTTGCTAGCGAGCAGTCTAGTCTAGTGTATCGTGTTGGCTGGGCCGGTTGTGGTGCAGCGATGCCAGAGCCTGAGCATTATTGTATAAGGTAAAAAGCAGCCTCGCGCATATGTGGTATTGTTATCTCAAGTCCCATGTAAATGTTTTAAAAATGTCCTAATAATAATCTTTCTCATAAAAAATAACTTTTAACAACCATTCATTTCAATTTAAAGAATTTACTAATTTCTCCAATCCATGGTCATCCCGATTATTGCAAAAGAAAAATCAGTTGTTTCCTTTCATAAATGACAAATCTATCGGCCAACATTGCACACGGCTGTGCCAGAAAAATTTATTGTAAGAGCAGATATATATGCGTTATCCGGCGACTTCATTGAGGTAAGAATTTTTCTTTTTTATTATTCAGAATGACCTTTCAGGGCCATGACGCAGCACTGCTGACGTCCAAAATTTACCAGGTTAAATTCACAGTCAATTATTGAAAAGTTATAAGTGAGCGACAGTTTAATTGAGAGGGTAGTTACATTGTATTATCACCAGGTTGCTGAATTTACTTTTTGTTGGGACGTTACACTGAATGTGAACGACATAATTATATTTTTACTGTTGAGAGGTTTAGGAATTTTTCTGTTTTGAGGTTACACTGAATGTGAATGAATTTTGTGGTGAGGTTACACTAAATGAGAATGATTTTTGTGGAGAGGTTACACTTGGTGACAACCGGCCAGGATCGTATTTTCTTTGTGATTTTCTGAGAAGTAGTCATATATCTGCTCTTATTTACTTAATATTAAATGTAGTTTGCATCTGACGCAAAGCATTTACTAATTTGTCACTATTTCTTTCACAGATCATCGGCAAGTTATTGCTCTTTGTCGTAATTGTATTTGTTCCATTTTTGCTTTGACTTTGATTGATTTTGTGCTTAATTTTGATTTGTGAAAATGCCGCGAAAACCTGTTAACAGTACATTGCGATGTGCAATGAGTGAAATAGCCGACTCGAATAATTTGACCGATAATACTAGCGACACACAGGGTAAAAGTGATAATCCTCTAATTACAGAAAATCACTGCGTGCCGATCAATAGTATTGATTTTGATCCTAATAATGAGCAAACAAATGCAATTATGTCCAGAGTAAATGTAACAATTGATGACGCGGCACGTTCCGTTACAATGAACGCTGTCCAGCTTGTCACACCCGATTTGCAAAATTTACGTAACGAACAGATAATTGTTTCTAACGAAGGTGAACAATGTACTCAAAATATGTCAGATTTATTTGATTCCGGTGTAGTGACTAACAGTGCACATCCAATTGGCGAACCTTTTCAAGAATCAGAGAATGACCAAATGGTTACACAAACTGTGACAAATGCAGATATACCAACACACAGCATGGAAAACAGAGTCGCTACTTTTGGCATGGATCAAGTTATGGCAGTATTGGTAAAACTTAATGGAAATCTCAAACAGTCTAAGAAAGAACAAGACGACAATTTCAAACGACTTAATGAATCGAACAAACAACTTAATGAAAAACAAGACAACCTTAATGAAAATTTCAAACAACTTAATGAACAGAGCAAACAACTTAGTGAACAGATTACAGCCGTTGCCGTGCAATGTCATGATACTAAAGAACAATTACGTGAGGAAATTAAGGCTTGTGCTAGGAACAGTACTGACGAAATTAGATCTGTGGCACAGGAATTAAGTAATACACATGCAGCCACAACTAAATTACTTAGGTATGAAATTAGTGCAGTCGCTAAACAATGTTCTGAACACGCAACACAGTTACGTGACGAGTTTAAATTAATGTCAGCAGAACTTTCACGCACACTGGATGCGAAAGTAGACACGAAATTTGACCAACTGAACAGCCAAATTGACGGACCTTTTAATCACCACCTACAAAACAGTGAAACGCGTTACCGTAAATTTATACAGGAACAGAATAAAGTAAAGCAACAAGTCATGGAAACAATTACTGCACAGAGACAGAAAGATAAGCGTAAATTGTTTACGAAAGCAATAACATACGTAGACAACAATATTGCTACAGTATCACACGAAATCAAACACCTGAACACCGAATTACATGATGAAATCTCCGATCTTAAAACAAAAACAGTCACACACACATTAGACTTTCAGACAATGACCAACAGACTTGAAAAGTTGAACTAATACAGGATTGCGATGCCATCAAAGCTGACGTTAAAAAATTGAACAAAACCACACGTAAAATACAAAAACAAATTAATGCTTGTGATAATAAAAATGATGATAATGTAAAAGCACTGACAGAAAAATATGATGAATTGGCCAGTCGTATTGATGTTATCGAAAATAATAATGACACCAAATCAGACGATACGTCACCAGTATCGTTTAATCAAACACCAGAATTCCAAAATTTACAGCAGACGATCAGTGAGATAGGTTCGTCCAATAATACATTACGTAGAAAATTGTCATCTTTATAGCACGAATTGACAGAGATGAAACATATTTCAGCCTTTAACACATCACAGCATACGCCACTTTCCGAAAATTTGTCAGACTCACACAGCCAGTATAATTTAGGTAATTTACAGAGAGTACGTGAGTTAGATTCCTAACAGTCACAAACAAACAGATTATCATGCAGTCCTGAACATGTTCAGACATACAGAGACGATAATTTTGATTACAAGCACTTTCTATCCGTTAGAAAATTCAAGGCATTTAAAAATGACAGATCAAAGATTCACCCTTTTGACTGGATACAACAATATGTTTTTGAATTTTCACCGGCATTACCTGTAATACAGAAACTAAAATTTATTTGCAGTGCGTATGTGACCTCAGGGGATTCGTTACACTTCGATGAATATGTGCTGTAGCGTGCACAGCGCCCCGAGCCGTAGTAGTGCTGTTTCATCTTTAGTTTTCTGCACTGCTGCCTTCTCTTCTACAATCCTTTATATCTATCAAAAAAGCTCTTCAACCATCCATCTATCTAGGATTAAGAATGAGTAAAGAAAACCTGATACGACAAGTTTTACCTGAAAGTGACAGTTTTCATTAGACGCTCCAGGAATGACAATCACCAGCATTTCAATAACAGACAAAATTTTAATCACCAGTTTCCTCATAATTATCAGCAACAGCAAACACATTTTGGCAACAATAGTGGTTTTTCCCCACAACAACAAAAAAACCAGCCCATTAGCATACCTAACCAACAATGTAGCCTGCAAGGTCAAACAAACTTTAAAGTTTCGTCGCCTAGACGTATAGCGTCGGCTCCACCAAATAGTAACTCACAGCAACAAGGAAATCAGTACGTACAGAAAACACATCATTTTAACTCCTATCGCAACGCGTCGTATAGTAATGACTATCATGAGAGACGTAAAAGTTATGAGCACAGTTTTCAGCGTAACAGTCGGTCTTACCAGCAGCAGAATCAAGCACAACAGATGATCATGAATGAACCAGACAGTAGGTATCATCCGGAACCTAAAACGTCAGGACGAAGTAACAGGACAGAACAAATAGTTGATGCCACAGCATCCTCCCGCAAATAATAGCACGTCAGATAGAATTTGACTAGATACAGTACAGGTTGCATCCTCCAGCAACGTAAGCAATACTTCAGATAGACAGAATCTTGTTCACGAAAATGTTATTACTTTTGACGACATCTGAGACACTCTTTTGCAGGAAAAACCAGTTATTCAAAAAACCATTTCCTACCCTGTCATTGAAGTAAAGATAGCATCATCCACATTTTCAGCAGTAATCGATTCTGGATCACCTATGTCAGTTATAAATGAAGAAACCTTCAACGAATGTAACAAGGAGAATACCTATCCTACATTACCATTAGGCAAAACTAAAGTAAAAGGAGCAGTATCTGGTAAAGGAGTAGATGTAAAATTACAGACACACTTATCGTTTTGTATTGCAGGTCATACGTTCCACTCAAATTTTTGGATTGTTTCCTTATTGACAACAGACGTTATTTTAGGTACGAATTTTCTGGTACAACACGACGCAATTATTGACTTTCAAAATTCCTATTTAATGTTAAAGGATGAAAATGTACAACCGGCATTAGAATTTCAGCACTCTTTATCTGTAGAAGAACAAACAATGAATCGAACAGAGGTAGTTTCTACATCGCGTTATATAGACTGTCATTTGACATTGTTCACAGATACGTACGTACACAACTATAATACACCAGACGAAGCTGACTATGACGTTATGCAAATGATTTCTGATAAAGTTAAACAGAGTAGTGCAAATACAGACGACGAACTTACTCAACTACGCAATATTCTTTTACAGCAAGCTCCAGTTTTTGACAATATCCCTGGTACCATGTGCGGTTTTATGTATGAATTTCAAGTTAAACAGCACGACACGTTTAAAGCCAAACATTATTCCATTCCATATATTCACAGAGAACGAGTTAAGAAAGAATTGAAAGCTATGCTTGACCAAGGCATTATTGAACCGGCAGTTAGGCCGTACATAAAACCGCTCCATATTGTTAAGAAAAAGGATGGCTCACTTCGGCTCGTACTTGATTCGCGTCACATCAATGACATTATTATTAACGAAACAGATCGCCCTCAAACACTAGAAGAACTTCTACAGAAATTTCATAGTACTGCTGTTTATTCCACATTAGATTTGAAATCGGGATTTTGGCAAATTCAGCTCCATCCGAACTGCAGAAAGTGCACAGCGTTTCTCTGTTTTGGTGACTGTTATCAATTTTGCAAATTACCGTTCGGTTTAACTATTTCTTCAGCAGCATTTATTCGCGGTTTGAATAGTATACTTCCGACAGAACTTAAAGACAAAATCACAATGTATGTAGACGACATTCTTATTGCAGAAGTTAACTGGTCTGAACACAATTTGATTCTTGAACAACTGTTGCAAACTTTTCGTGCACAAGGACTCACAGTTAATCTTAGCAAATCGCACTTTGGCAAAACTTCCATAAAATATCTTGGAAATGTAATTTCAGCAGAAGGCATTGCGCCTGACCCGAAAAACTTCAAGCTTTGCGTGACAGTACTGTTCCAACGACGAAGAAACAACTACGCAGCTTTTTGGGATTAATTAACTTTTCCGTAAATTTATTCAGTACTCTGCTTTTGCCAGCCCTAGATTATGCCAATTAACGGGTAAAAGCACTATTTGGTCCTGGGATAGCCAAGCACAGTCAGAATTTGCTAATCTGAAACATGCTTTGTTGAACGCACCACTTTTATAACACCCAGATCTTACTAGAAATTTTTGCATTGCCACCGACAGTTCTAACACCGCATTAGGTGTACACATTTTTCAGGAAATTGAAGAAGACGGTACATCAGTAATTAAAAACATCGCCTTTGCGAGTCGCATTCCGTCACCTGCTGAACGCAATTATTCGGTTACAGAACTTGAAACATTATGTGTTGTATGGGCATTTACGAGATTTAGGCATTTTCTTTATGTAACATACGACCGTTTACACAGACCATAGAGCTATCCAGTTTTTACTTTCAGCAAAATTTACACACGACAGATTAAGCAGATGGAAACTTTATTTACAGGAATTTAATTTTACACTTGTTCACATTCCCGGTACACAAAATATTGTAGCAGACGCACTATCCCGTTCTCTCAGCAACAATCAGCTGGACATCGCAACCATCTTCTGCCAAGCAAATGTTAGCATCATGTATATTCAACAAGTTGCATTCGAAAATTTTATTTCGTCATCATTACGAGACATAGCACAAGAACAGAACAAAGACAACGTATGGAAAGAAATTAAACGCCTTTGGCAAGATAAGAATAATGTTACCATCAAAAACCATTACACTGTATGCAATAACATTCTGTTTCACCGCTCTCACCCTGACAGCAATAATTGGTTACTATGCATTCCTGACGAGCTTGTTAACAAGTTAATTTGGTATACTTATTTAAGTTACGCGAATTATGGATCCAGAAAATGTTTTCTTATACTGAGACAGAACTGTTATTTTGCCAACATGGAGAAACGTATTCGACGAGTTTTAGCGTCATGTAAAATCTGCCAGAAAGCTAAATCAGACACGACTTCACATATTCCTCCGTTACATCCCATTGTACCCGTTAAATTGAAACACATGGCCGCTGTAGACATTTTTGGTCCGATTCCCAGAACTAATAGAGGTTTTTGCTACATCTTTGTCGCTGTTGAACTCACTCAGAAATTTGTTACCTTCACTCCGTTACGCAAAGCTACTGCTAAATCTGTTTCGAATGCATTTGTAAAACATTTTTTATTTAATGTAGGGCATGTATTGAAAGTAATTTCCGACAATGGACCACAGTTTCGATCTGCTATATGGACACGTATGTAACGAGCTAGAAACATTTCTCCGATCTATATATTCAAGTATCACGCTTCTTCGAACCCTTGTGAACGTCTAATGAAAGAGATTGGTAAACTATGTAAAATATACTGACATAAAAAATATTTTGATTGGGACACACACATACTCTCCTTCCAGGAAGTAATTAACTCCATACCAAATGAATCTACTATGCTATCTCCGACTGTTATGTTGAAAAATGTTGAGCAACCCAACAAAATTAAAGAACTAGTATCTTTTCCTACATCTCGTCGACTACACCACAATGAAAAAATTGACATTGCGCTCAACAACATCAAACGTGCCGCAGAGCGCCGGAGAAGACAGCAAAAACAGGTTTGTACACGCCGTGACTTTCATGTTGGACAAAAGATATTAGAACATACACACTATTTATCCAACAGAGGAAAGAGTAGATGCAGTAAATTTGAGCTTCTATACGCAGGTATAGAATTCGCAGCATTCCTCACACCAATGTAGTACACGTCGAAACTTTGAGAACCATAAAAAGCAAGGCCAATCCCCATATTTCCAATATTAAACCCTTTATTGAATGAACATACTTTCTGATTTATCTCATTGTAATGCCTTTTCCAGTTATTGATATGAACACTTACAGATGATTATATTTTTTCTTGGCAAGTGCCCGGCAAGGTAAAGTTAGCAGGTCGCTTTTCTTGTCGTTATATATCAGACAGCGCACTTTTTCCAATTTTTGTGTATGTATGATTGTTTTCCTATCGAAAGTAGAATTTTTGTCTGTATGCATTATGAAATGTTTAAGATGTAACAAACACCAGATGGCTTTGACATTATTCCTTATATCTCAATATCTTGACTATTCTACATTTTTTTGGCTACTGCATTATGAGACTGTGTACATTTTTCCACCTGAACACTCTCTATGTTTTCACATAATACGTTTCCTGTCATGCTATGCTGTATGCTTAGTTGTATCACTAGAGACAAGTTTTTATCTGTTGGGTATATGATTTAAATGCAGGATATTAATCCTTATTCATCATTTTCAGAGAGCAATAACGTGTACAAGAAATAAATTAAACAAACCACAGTGGATTACTATGCAATGGGAATTTCACCTTCGGAATGATCGAAAGAAAATGCAATATCTTGTCATGAAGAGTAAATGGATCAGAATTAACAAGCATTAACCGGAATATACTATACACATCGTATGATAGCAGTCTTAACTAATTGTTTTTCTTTCAGAATACGAGGCGATTGATGCAGACTGTCAGATAGAACTACACGTCTTAGTTTTAGTGATGAAATATGCTAGAAATAAGAAACTATATACCATGAATAGTTGTATGAAATAAATGGTAATATGAATAATGAAGTGTCCTCTTTTGCAGATGATAATAAATGATGAAACTTCCTGGCAGATTAAAACTGTGTGCCCGACCGAGACTCGAACTCGGGACCTTTGCCTTTCGCGGGCAAGTGCTCTACCAACTGAGCTACCGAAGCACGACTCACATCCGGTACCTACAGCTTTCCTTCTGCCAGTATCTCGTCTCCTAATGTAAGTAGGCTGTTTATGTTTTCTTATTGGCAACGTTACGTAGCGCTCTGTATGAAAATCACTGACTGTGCTGTGTGCAGTCTGTGGCTAGTTTGCATTGTTGTCTGCCATTGTAGTGTGGGGCAGCGGCAGCGTTGCGCAGTTGGATGTGAGCCGCCACCAGAGGTGGACGTGGGGAGAAAGATGGCGGAGTTTTGAAATTTGTGAGACTGGATGTCAGGAACTGCTATATGTATTATGACTATTAAGGTAAATACATTGTTTGTTCTCTATTAAAATCTTTCATTTGCTAACTGTGCCTATCAGTAGTTAGTGCCTTCCGTAGTTTGAATCTTTTATTTAGCTGGCAGTAGTGGCGCTTGCTGTATTGCAGTAGTCCGAGTAACGAAGATATTTGGTGAGGTAAGTGATTTGTGAAACGTATAGGTTAATGTTAGTCAGGGCCATTCTTTTGTAGGGATGTTTGAAAGTCAGATTGCGTTGCGCTAAAAAATATTGTGTGTCAGTTTAAGGACAGTCATGTATAATTGTTGAAAGGGGACGTTTCATACGTCGACCCCTAGCCGAGGATACCTCACTGGAATCTTCTGATTTTTTCTTGCAGTTTGTGTAATTAGTGTAGATTTTCTTTATTGCTAGCGCGTAATTGTAGAGAGAATCTCCTTTGTAGTTGCAGTCTTTCATTGTACAGTAAAACAAGTGTGGCACACATGTAAATTTGCACCAAGTATTTCGCAGCTTGCAATTAACTAGATATTATTTTCAGCGCTATGTTAATGTGTTCTCTTATTTTCTGTGTTATCGTGTGAAATATTGTGACAATAATGGCGTGTGAAAAACATAACACTAGGCTCCAAAGTAAACAGAGAAATAATAGTAACGACGAGCGTAGCTTACCCCCACCGCTGTGTAATGAATTAACAGACATTCAAAGTAGTAACTCGGCAATTGTCCATAGGGAAATGGAGCGGGCGTCAAATAATGGTGTAGACAGTGAAAGAGGTAGTGAACAGGGAAGCATTATCGATCGATCGGTCGACAACAGCTCGCCTCAGGAATCGGGAATGACAGAACACAATATTGAAAGTACTGTAGACTCATGTTATGCGTTCTCACCGTTTTCTCAAATGAGTCAAGACACATTTTCCGCTTGTCAAAATGTGAATGTTGCCGGTGCAAATTCACTGCTGAAAACACTGAGGAACATGTTTCAGACACCAGTGCATTGTTATTGGAATTAATGCAACAAATGGGACAAAAGCTTCAAAAGTTAGACACAATGGAACAAAATCAGAGACAAACACAGCAAAAGCTTCAAAAGTTAGACACAATGGAACAACACCAGAGACAAACACAGCAACAGTTAGACGCAATGGAACAAAATCTTCACAACATGCTTGAACAGACACGTGAAGATTTAACTACTGAGTTACATAAAATAGAATCGAAATGTTAAAAAGTCTGTAACGACGTAAAAACACAAATTTGTGAGCATTTTCAACCTATTTTTTTGCGGCATGAAAATGCATTACAGAATCACGAAGCAGCCATAAAAGAACTGCAAATTATTGTTCATGAAAATCATGAGACCTTGCAAGCTAAAATTGACTCAGTTGCATCTACCGATTCGGTTATGCAACTTGCAAAAACTCAGGAAAACTTAAAGGACACAGTAGAAAGATACATGGAGGAAATTAGTTCATTATCAGAGAAAGTAGTTGAACTTTCGGATCAGCTAAATAATTAATCTACGAAGGTAGATGATAATCTGAATGACACAAAACCGGTAGTCTTTAATGACACAGAAGAGTGCGAACAAATTAGAAAATTCAAACAAAATCAGAAACAAATTAATACGCAACACCAAAGAGAAATCCAGGAAGTAAGAGATCAGCTGACACTGTAACACCATAGCTCTAGTACTCTACGAATTTAATTTGCTTTTGTTTCATTTAATGTTACATCATTGAGCTTCTGTAAATGTGTTTCATTGAATAGATAACACAGAATTGTATACTCCTTTCTTTGTACAATCTTTCATGTCATGGTTTGGTTCAATGCAAAGTAGTGTGTCTTTCATTTAAACTCTTTGTCCCATTTGGAGGGAACAAAACTTACAATATACAATTGTAATTTCTGAATGAATAATTTTTTGTAGAAATGTCAATATGTGCAAATGTTCTGTTTTATTTAATGTATTTGTTTACTGTTATGTAAACTGCTGATCCTCACTTAGGGTTCTTAGTTTGTATGTAAAAGGTGTAGTAGTTCCCCTCGGGAACTGAGCTGTGTAGCACGTGCAAATTGTGGTTGGCTTAGGTGGAAAAGGGGACGAGTTACCAAACCGTGCACTGCCATGTAAAAGATGCATATTGTGCTGGTTCCGAGAGAGGATTTTTCTGCTACCTTCCAATGCCTCGGATGGATGGATAACTAGCTGGAACTATTCTGAAATTTGTATCTATCATCGCCACCAAGAAGGGCCAGAGTCCAGCAATTCTGTCTGCCAATCCACCTACCAACATGCAGTTGCCACCACGTTGCGCAATCACTGTAACGTAATACTATAATGATGTACAGTGAAGGATCAGCTTACTGGATGTTTTAGTGTGCACAAATATAAGGTAATTTACACCTGAATTTATGTACCTACCTTAATTTTTTCCTAATCATAAAACCTCTCAGGTTCCTTTCCGTTTGAACTAAAGTAATTACCGAGTGTCCCTACTGAAAGAACATTTATGACCAATGTTATGCTAATTAATGCCTCTTGAACTTAGTAAAAAGAAAGTTAAAGTTAATGTGGCAAGAGAGTGAGTTAAAGTAAATGTTGTTTGCTGAAAATAATTTTCCTATTAAAACTGCTTATTAAAGTGCTGTTGCCAACTGCAATATTAAAAGTTCTTAAGACTGAGGCTTCTAAAGTTTTGCTTAGTAAATGATCACATTACTGCCTGTTGTAAATCGCAGAAGGTAAGTCAGTATCTTACATATATGTTAATTTTGTGTCTCACTGTAGTAAAAGGAGAAAGCTGCAGTTGTGAAACGTTATATACTCATGTTTGCTAAGAGTTTGTCTCTCTTGTGTATTAGAAGTGCAAATTAATAGTAATGTTATAAAGACCATTCACTTTGTGTAAGCCCTGAAAGTAATAGTGTGTTTCGGTATCTGTTATAATTTTGCAAATAGTTTTTGCTGCTCTAACTGTTGGTTTCAATCTTACCGTAAACATATGTATGTGTCACATTTCACTGCACTCGCGTGTGAAAAAGTATACGTTGTGTTTATCCATTAAAGTTACTAATAACTATTTTCTTGATCGAGAATGATAATCATTCTCTTGCCTAGTTAGGCTGGCGACCGTTTTCTTTATCAGTTAAACAGTACAGATGGGCAAAATTTTGTTTGTTACTGTTCAAATATATACGTAATTCTGACTTTCACTTCCGATAAGCCACCTCCGTTAGGTACAACATGGTCAACATAACAAAATTCCTCTCAGAGGGTAACACTGCTCTGTTGCTTTATACCATTATCACTCTAACAAAATAATTCTGTCTTGCAAACTACCTCCAGTTTCGAGGTTATGGTATAGCAGTAGCGGACGGTAGTGTTATAAGTGGCGCCGCGTGACAGGACGTTGTTCAATTTGCACCTACAAGCGGAAAAAAATTGTAAGTAGTTAGCATTTTACAAACATACAGTGAACATAAAAAGTCCAGCGGCACGAACCTGTACATTATTTGACAGAACGGATAGTGAAAGTTCAGTTTAAATTGAAAATAAAAGGCATCAGTACTTAATAGTAACTAAAATGGACAGGGAACTAGAAATGAATCTAATTACGCGAGAGCAGAATGCAATCGAGAGTAATTCAGGCAGCACACCAACAGATGGCTTTACGCGCGAGTTAAATTACGTACGTTATCACGCAGACGTCAATAAACAGATCGAAGCTATGTGTGTCACGCGTACTAAGCAAGACAGTATGAGTGATGTCGTGGAAGACAGTGGTTATGTTAATGAATGTTTGAATCACCAAAAACTGAAAGGAAAGTAGAACTTGAACACGAAAATGTAGCAGAACCTAGAAGTGAAAAGAATTCAGATATGATAGAATTGTTAAAAATGTTGTCTGCACAAATTTCAGAACGGGGACAACATAAGCGCTGCCCAAAATGACAATATTAATGCACGAATAGCAGCACAGGGTAGTGATATAAGTCGGCAAATGCAAGCACAAAGCAAGAATCTTAGTGAACAAATCGAGTAGGTTAACGGAAAAGTAGACATTGTGAGTAATGAAATTAAAAGCCTCAAAAGCGAAATTACTGTCATCAATGGCAATATTGCCAACATACAGGGACAAATTGATTACATTAACGAAAGATTTGACACTGAAGTAATTAAAATTCAAGATCAAATAGAACCCTTTGTCTGTACTAATGTGGATGAAAAGGTATTCGGTATTAAATCCGAAATACAAACAGAATGTAACGTGGAATTTGCACAGATTAAACAATCTGTAACAGAAACAAGTAGAGAATTAACAAAACAGATTGTTACTTGCGAAAAGAAGTGTGAACATAACACTTCACAAATCGAAGGCAAAATGTATGACTTGGAAGGAAAACTACAATCTGGACCTACACATTTTACTGAAAAAATACCTTTCAGTAAAATATTAGAGGGCGAGGAAAAATTCGACCCTGCAAAGAGACATAACGGTTGGCACCCCCTTGATTTTGTAAAGAATTACGAAAGAAATTTACCTGAATATTTGACTGACCAGGAAAAAATCAATGTTGTGATCAGTGCATTAACGGGAGAAGCAAAAAGGTGGGGATTGAATCTGGATATAAACCAGATGTCTTTTGAAAGCTTTAAACAAAAATTTATTGGCAAATACTAGTCAGAACAGAAACAAGACCAGTTGTGGCGTGAGTTTCAAATGGCCAGGTTTTATGACACCAGAGGCAGGCAAACCATGAAAGAGTTTTGCGAATCATGGTACAGAAAGCTGATACATCTGAAGGCTAGGAGAACTGAAGCCGAGATCGGTTGGGTTCTTTGGCAGAAACTGCCTGAGGATTCTAAACGATATGTAGGGAGTACACACAGAAGTTTTTCTGCGTTTTTGGAAAGGGTAGAGGATTAAGATCACTAGCGAAGAAATCGCGAGTCTCGTCCCCACAATAACAATTATTTGCGAGAAAGTAATGAGCATAACGAACGACCTGAAAACGATGTAAACACGATTCAAAGAGGTCGTGCAAGAGGTAGAGGAACTTACACGACGCGCGGCAGAAGATACATGGCGCGAAATTTCCAAACTAGAGACGAAATGGAAAACTGAAAACCGCGTGTGTTACGGGCCGGATTCACGCCGAGACCGGTTTTGGGCCCAAAGAAAAGGTGTCAAATAATAGATTCGAGAAGGAAAGATGTAAACTACAGGGCAGGAAGGTTAAGGACGCGCCTATGGAAGACGTGCGCGGATTGATACATAGTGGCGAGCCCAGTGCGAATTCACGTGGCTGTTTGTGCTCGGGGCAGCGGTTGCGGGAGCACCGTACATTGCACTTGGCAGCACACACAAATGGCAGACGTCAGAACAAGATGGCTGCCGTAGAGAGAAACAGAAGAGGCGGGATCGGACACCCGTTGGCCGGTTTCAGTAATAGATGAACGTAAAAATGGAAATAAAGTTAGTATGCCATGTGATAAAGATAAATCAGTATTGGAATCGTGCGAAAAGACATTATTAAAGAATGAAAGGGAACCAGAAAAGGCGAGTGAAAAGGGGAATATTTGTACTGTTAATAATGTGTATGAGGTAAAAGACGTAGATATGGGGGAGGTTATGATGAATAAAGAGGAAAGGAAGGTAGAATACGCCACGCAAAAGACGTGTGCACAATTAATAATGGGTGAAAGTGATGTAAAGGAGGACGTTAGTGAACATGACATTATAAGCAGTGCAGGTGAAATTATTGTTGATAGAAGGGTGTTCTGTGGCTCTGATGCAGAAGGGTCTGGTACGGATTTCGCACGATTATCTGAAACTGATAGTAAAGGAATCAGTGAAACGAAGGTTATCAATGTATATGATGAGTATGCTATGTACGAAACTAAGGCAGACAACGTTCAAAGTAATTCAACAGAATTACCTGAGTGTCCAAACGGTATGAATTGTGTAGGAAATGAGTCGAAAAACGAAGTGGCTGAAAAATCTAGTGATAATCTGCTCCACTGTCTAAAAGTTGCTTTCCAGCTAGAATCTGATGACGAAAATGAAATCAGTGATAGTTCAGATGATGAAGGGTATATGAACACAGATAAGAATGAGTATACTAACTTTACCTATTGTTCAAAAGTCGCATACTTAAGTGAATCTGATGGTGAGGAAGAGAGTAGTGATGACTCTAGTGAAGATGAATTTTCAGGTGTAAACGAAAGTGAATACACTTTTACTGAAAGAGGGTATGAGAAAATTAGTGACATTTTACCAAAGCAAGATACAGAAAGTGAAACTGGACCAAAACCGAATGAATTATTTAGTAATGTAACACAGGGGCATAATTTGCAGGAACCTCCAGATGATACTATACTAGGGCAAGCCTTAACAAATGTTTTGAAGGAGTGTGAATTGCAGGAACAAAAAGAACCACCTGGTAAGATAATAGCAGCACAGGAGATCATGTACCTTGCTAAGGACTTTGATATTCCAAAACCTAAAAAACCACCTGATGAAACAAAACGTTGGCTAGATCTGAATAGCTCAGTGAAAGATGTAGAAAACAGGAGGCCTAAAAAGCCACCAGATTTAAGTGACTTTTATGAACCATAAAAGACTGCCTTGCTAATGAAGAGACTGGGAGCAGGCTGCTGTATTTGTATATATTTTAATTTAATGCATGACTTTATTATTATTATATCTGAGTGTTACCTGAAAATGAATTATTGTTTTGTTGATCGTGAGGCCTGTGGCAGGTTGTTGTTTATTTACTGTAGAGTACTGTTTGACTTTGCTTAGGAACTGTTTATTTTCAATTGAATACTTATTGTTGCCAGTCTAATTATGTAGATAGGGGCATGTAGTGTGAGAAACCTGAAAACTTTATGAATAATTATGATTGTGGTAACTTTATGCAAGTACAAAGAACTCCACAAGATAATAATTAATTTATAATATACTTAAAGACCAGAAAGGGCTTATGTTTGCACCATGTTGTGTATTTAAAGGTACATGTCCTCAGATGAGGGTTGTTTAACCCTCAGGGGAAATGCACTCTTTGCATTGTCAGGTGCCTGACGAGCACCAGGGACCCGAGTCGTTGCCAGCACTACTTCCATTTCTTTTCGTGCTGCCAACTTTCCTCTTCATTATTCAGAACATTTACTATCTTCTTTCCTTCTTCTCTATTACAGTAAATTGAATAGTGTGGAAATAATGTAAGATACTGCGTATTGTTTGTGGACAAGTAAATGAATAATTAAATTGGGTACACTAGAAAATGACTAAGAATAATGGAAGCATAGTTGGTATTGTACAGGAAAAAGGTAATGGAAAAGTAATTAGAAGGAGAAGTATAGATGAGAAAAAGTAAAAATACTGAAAACAAGGTAAATGAATACTGTAATATGACTGAATGTAAATGTGTTTCTGAAAATAGGGATAATTATGATGTTGAAAAACTGTGTGTGTCAAAAACCGAGGAGATGAACCTGACTAATGTATGTGAAATAGATGTGAGAGGTATGTGCCACCAAAAGTGGGCAGAAATCACTTGCAATAGGATGTAAAATTATTGTTCTGATCTTGACATATTTGATAACCTAAATGTGTAATTAAACTGAATATTGACTTTAAAATAAATATTACTAAGTAACAAAGAGGGGAGAAAAACCACAAATCTGGGACTCTCAAATAACTCCTGAACATTGTCACTATACCAAAAATGTTATTTAAAATTTACTCGATTAATGATGTGTATATTGCCTGATTTTGTCATAGTGTAAAGAAAAATTTAATACTACCAGTGTCTAATTGCGGTTTCAAAGTTGCAGGTTTTATGTTTTATACCGTTAATGCAAATTGTACCAAAAGTGTGGCATAATGAGGAAAAAATTAAAGATGATGACAATAAACTGCTCAAAAATATGCTGTTGGGCAGCAAAACAAGACAAAAGAATAAAACTGTTATGGTCCTGAGGATGAGGACTTCCTAAAATGCTATGTGGGCAGTAGCCAAAGGACTTGCCAATGTGGGGCAAGGAATTGATAAGTGGTCACGAACTGCCAAACATAGAGGTTGGGGCAGTGTGTTAATTTCAAAATGTGTCCTTTAATGTTCTTAACCTAAATTGTGATTTTATGCCTAAATGTTTACATACAAAGACTGCCAAACAAATAATGGGCAGAATGTGTAACATGAACTGCTTACACTGAGGAAAGCAGTGAAATAAGTTAGATTTTTTGACCAATGTGTTATAGACGGACTATTCTGACTGATGTCAGTGAAAAGTTATTATCAAATATATATAGAATCTTGATCAAATAGTTATATACGTTTTGAGAGTGGGTTTTCCTATGTAACTTAAAGTTGTGGACTGTCTTGCTTTAAAAAATACAGCAGTGATGATTAAAGATAGGGTCTGAATAGGTTACTGTGTTTATGTGCAACAAACATTTTGGACTGCTATTAACGAAGAGCAGCTTTAAAGTTAATTGTTTTGAGAAAACCTTGAAAATTTAATTTTGTGTTTAAGGAATCAGTTGGAAAAAGTTCTCATAGCTGTTTTGTGTAGTTATTGGTACGTATGTGGATGCAAACTGAAATTTTCGATATTCCATTAATTGCCGAGCCTTGTGAAATGTGCTATGATCATTAATATGCTTGTGTGTCTGAAAATTTACATTCCTTTAAAAATATTGAAAGACCAGTTTCTGCTTTGTTAAGTTAAAATGTTCTGTGCCATTGTCTATGTGTGTATTATTATTATTATTATTATTATTACTTTAAGGATATACCTATTCTACTAATGTGTAGATTATTTTGTGTGCAGTTTGTCTTTTATTTGAACTGTATGTGTGTGAAATGAACATGCTTAAAGGTTTCCTGTGTAATGATGAAAATTAATTTCCTTAAACTAGTCGATGAATGAAAATTACTGTAAATGCTTTACTGTGAAAATGTTTTTTGAAGAAGTATATGAAACTCCTTAGTGTATATACTGTATATTTGTAATATGTGTATTTTATTGTCCCAATTGAAGTTGGATGGTATAATTTTTTTTCTGTAGCCAACACCACTTGGGTGTTATAGATGTTTCCTTGAAGTATCCCTGACGGGAACTTCAACGAAGCATGGGGCATGATTAACACCATAGCTCTAATACTCTACGGATTTAATTTGCTTTTGTTTCATTTAATGTTACGTCATTGAGCTTCTGTAAATGTGATTCATTGAATAGATTACACGGAATTGTATACTCCTTTCTTTGTACAAACTTTGATGTCATGGTTTGGTTCAATGCAAAGTAGTCTATCTTTCATTTAAAATCTTTTCCCCATTTGGAGGGAACAAAACTTACAATATATAATTGTAATTTCTGAATGAATAATTTTTTGTAGAAATGTCAATATGTGCAAATGTTCTGTTTTATTTAATGTATTTGTTTACTGTTATGTAAACTGCTGATCCTCACTTAGGGTTCTTAGTTAGTTTGTATGCAAATGGTGTAGTGGTTCCCCTCGGGAATGGAGCTGTGTAGCGCGCGCAAATTGTGGTTGGCTTAGGTGGAAAAGGTGGAACTGATAGTCAGTCGGGGACGAGCTACGAGTCGGGGACGAGTTACCAAACCGTGCACTGCCATGTAAAAGATGCATATTGTGCTGGTTCCGAGAGAGGATTTTTCTGCTACCTTCCAATGCCTCGGATGGATGATAACTGGCTGGAACTATTCTGGAATTTGTATCTATCATCGCCACCAAGAAGGGCCAGAGTCCAAGACTTCTGTCTGCGAATCCACCTACCAACATGCAGTTGCCACCACGTTGCGCAATCACTGTAACGTAATACTATAATGATGTACAGTGAAGGATCAGCTTACTGGATGTTTTAGTGTGCACAAATATAAGGTAATTTATACCTGAATTTATGTACCTACCTTAATTTTTTCCTAATCATAAAAATTCTCAGGTTCCTTTCCGTTTGAACTAAAGTAATTACCGAGTGTCCCTACTGAAAGAACATTTATGACCAACGTTATGTTAATTAATGCCTCTTGAACTTAGTAAAAAGAAAGTTAATGTGGCAAGAGAGTGAGTTAAAGTAAGTGTTGTTTGCTGAAAATAATTTTCCTATTAAAACTGCTTATTGAAGTGCTGTTGCCAACTGCCAAATTAAAAGTTCTTAAGACTGAGGCTTCTAAAGTTTTGCTTAGTAAATGATCACATTACTGCCTGTTGTAAATCGCAGAAGGTGAGTCAGTATCTTACATATATGTTAATTTTGCGTCTCACTGTAGTAAAAGTAGAAAGCTGCAGTTGTGAAACGTTATATACTCATGTTTGCTAAGAGTGTGTCTCTCTTTTGTATTATAAGTGCATATTAATAGTAATGTTATAAAGACCATTCACTTTGTGAAAGCCCTGAAAGTAATAGTGTGTTTCGGTATCTGTTATAATTTTGCAAATAGTTTGTGCTGCTCTAACTGTTGGTTTCAATCTTACCGTAAACATATGTATGTGTCAGATTTCACTGCACTCGCGTGTGACAAAGTATAGGTTGTATTTATCCATTAAAGTTACTAATAACTATTTTCTTGAACGAGAATGTTAATCATTCTCTTGCTTAGTTAGGCAGGCGACCGTTTTCTTTATCAGTTAAACAGTGCAGATGGGCCAAATTTTGTTTGTTACAGTTCAAATATTTACGTAATTCTGACTTTCACTTCCGATAAGCCACCTCCGTTAGGTACAACACGGTCAACATAACAAAATTCAGGGACTCTTACAAGAATTAGAAATTGACACTGATAAGCGCGGAACGCGAAAACAGGAACACAACAATTACAGGTCTCATCTGTCGCAATTCCGCGATGAAAGAAATAATAACTGGACACGACAAGGCTATTCTCACAACACAAATCGTGGCCAAAATAGACACCACCCATATGACAACCATTGGCAGAGTAGTAATAACTACAGGGAAAGATCACCTCTCTGCACTAATGACTAGCACAGAGGCAACCATAGAAACAGACAATATGGGAACCAAAATAATTATTATCAAGGGAGACAGAATAACTTCAGACGCAATGGCCCACCACGCAGTTACGATTCCGGGAGAAATTCTCCACCACATGACCGACAAGAAAGAAACTATGGAATCTACCGACATGACGACAGACGATATGATCGTAACGACAGACCTGAATTACATCAGAACTGGCGGGATTCAAACAGAGCAGGACCCTCTCGACAAGGTGAATTTGTAGAAATTAGGTCTCCAAATCCCAATAACGACGCGCGTCAACAAAGACACAATAGGCAATGACTCATACCGCTGGCAGCCACAAAACGTACTTATGAAACTGACGACGCAGCTGCCGTAGCTAGTAATTACGCAAAATGGAAGACATTAGGAACATCTTACTCCAGGAACACGACGTAAAACATAACGACATTACATATCCGGTGATTCACATTACAGCAAATGACATAAAATTTACGGCAGTACTTGACTCTAGCAGTCCGATTTCAGTGATTAGTGTAACAGCCTTTAGCAAATGCAACAAATCGAACGATTGCCCCACACTTCCGGTACGTACGATTAAATTACCAGGTGCAGTCTTTGGAAATAGTGTAGATGTACGCCAACAAACCAACTTAGAATTCTGTTGTCAAAGGCACAGCTTCTCTATGAACTTTCATATTGTCCCATTATTGTCGACGGAAATTATATTGGGAGTAGACTTTTTGAATGAATACAAAGCAATCTTAAACTTTCACGATGCTGAAATAAGTTTAGAGAAAGAAGGTAAGTCAATAGCTTTGAAATTTGAAGATTGGCTCTCAAACCATGACGAGGAAATTAATCGGCTTTACCTTCTGTTAGACAACAGTTCGGAATTTTCTACGGAACTAGACACTAACAATCACTCTGCAAGTACTGACAGGGATGATATCGACGACATATTTCATACTAATGAGTTAATTCAGAATAAAATTCTAACAATTGAGAATTGCAATGACACTATAGGCAAGACCTTTTTGAGATTTTACAAGCACATTCCACAGTTTTTACTCACAAAACAGGAACAATCAAGGGATTTCAATACCAATTTCGTGTTCGTGAGCATACAAAATTTTGTGTTAGACCATACGTAATTCCTGCACATTATAGGGACCGTGTTAGAACAGAAATACAATCTATGCTTAATGAGGGCATTATTGAGCCTGCAGTAAGCTCATACAACAATCCATTACATGTTGTTGAGAAGAAAAATGGATCGATCAGACTTGTCTTAGATTCGAGACAAATCAATACTATCATCAATCCTGAAACAGACAGGCCGCAAACGATGGAAGAACTTCTTCAAAATTTTAATGGCGTATAAGTGTTGTCTTCTATTGATCTCAGATCCAGCTTTTATCAGATCGAACTTCATCCAGAATGTAGAAAATACACAGCTTTCCGTTGTTTCGGCGTTTGTTATCAGTTTCGGAAACTTACTTTTGGTTTGAACATTTCTTCGGCAGCATTCATTTGCGGGCTAAATTCCGTATTACCTGAATTCTTAAAACGTCACATCACTTTATATGTGGACGATATTCTGATAGCAGAAGCCTCATGGGAACAACACAATCGCATCCTAAACAGCGTGTTACATATTTTTGCAGAATCTGGAATTACAGTTAACTTGGAAAAATCTGAATTCGGTAGGTCAAAGGTGAGGTTTTTGGGACATATTATTTCTTCTGAAGGCATTCAGCCGGATCCTGAAAAGTTAGAAGCAATCAGAGCCATTCCAGTTCCATCCACAAAAAAACAAGTCCGCAGTTTTCTAGATCTCGTAAATTTTTACCGTCGTTTTCTGAATATGCAAATTCTAGTTACACCGAAACTTTGTTCTCTCACTGGAAAAAATACTATTTGGAACAGGGACGAACAAGCACAGTTGGAAATCAATTCTTTGAAAGAATCGCTACTTAACACGCTAATACTAGCTCATCCAGATCTGTCACAAGATTTCTGCCTTAGCACGGATTCTTCTAAAGTCGGTCTTGGTGCCCATTAATTTCAAGAAGCCATAGAAAATGACACCACCGTTCAGAAAACCATTGCTTTTGCTAGACGACTGCTAACAAAATCTGAAAATAATTATTCCGTTACTGAATTAGAAGCTTTAGCTATCGTTTGGGCATTTAACAAATTCCGTTTCTTTCTTTCTGGTAAGTACGTAAAAGTATACAGTGATCATCGTGCATTACAATTTCTTATGTCTTCAAAATTAAATCATGACATGTTAAAACGTTGGGCATTGTTTCTGCAAGAATTCCGCTTCACAATAGTCTACATTCCCGGCAAGGAGAACATTGTTCCGGACGCACTGTCACGCGCACCGGCTGGGCTTGAGAAAAGTAACACAGAAGGCAACCTCGAGAAAAATGTCTGTATTCTTTACATTCAGAAAGTCGCCTTTGAAAACTTCATCACCACATCTTTAAAGGACATTGCTCATGAACAAGATAAAGATCCGATTTGGAAAGACATCAAGAGCAAATGGCATGAAAAGACACATACACAGATTCGGCATTATTACCTGGTTAGAAACAACATACTCTTCAAACGCAGCACTGTTGATGACAAGCTATGGGTACTTTGCATTCCTGACGATTTTGTTAATAAGCTCATTTGGTACATTCATTTCAGCTACGCACATTTTGGTCCACGAAAATGTTATCATATTCTTCGAACGACTTGTTATTTTAACAATATGGAAAAGAGAATTCGAAGAGTCTTGTCTATTTGTAAACTTTGTCAAAAGGCGAAACCATCTACTGTCACACATCGTGCTCCGTTGTTTCCTACTATTCCTTCTAAATTAACAGAATTTTCTGCTGTTGATCTCTTGGGACCGCTTGTCAGAACATGTAATGGATTTTCGTACGTTCTAGTCGCTGTTGAACTTACTTCAAAATTTGTTTCTTTCACTCCGTTACGTAAAGCCACTTGACGGTCTGTATCCAACGCCTTTGTTAAAAATTTCTTACGTGAGGTAGGACACGTTAGTAAAGTCATTTCAGATAACGGACCCCAATTCAGATCTGCTGTTTGGTCACGCATGCTTCGGAATCATAAAATCAAACCTGTTTTTATTTCATTGTACTAACCACATTGTAACCCGTCTGAAAGGATTATGAAAGAAATCAATAAGCTTTGCAGACTTTATTGTCACTGAAAGCATCAGCATTGGGACAGATATTTACACTTAATTCAAAATGTGGTGAATGAAATGCCTCATGATTCCACTGCAATACCACCTACTCTTGTACTGAAGAATGAAAAACCACCGAACAGAATCAGAGAGCTTGTACCTTTCCCGAATACACGTAAACTTCGACACAGGGACATAATTGATTTGGCTGTTAAAAATATAAAATCTGCAGCAGACAAAAGGAGAAAACTACACGGTAAAGCAAATGCAAAGAAATTATATATTGGTCAGAAAGTTCTCATTAAAGCTCATTCATTGTCACATAAGAAGAAACACTTGAGTCACAAATTATTTCTAGTTTACAATGGACCTTACAGAATCCGACGTATACCACATGATAATTGCGTCGAAGTTGAAACACTGCGTACTAGGAAGAGTAAAGGTTTACACCACATTTCACTTGTAAAACCGTTTATAGAGAGATAATACGCTTTTTAACTTTGTCTTTGCGATAAAACTTCTCACTTCACATTTCTAGTATGCATTGTCAGAATTAGAAACTGTTACCATGCAACAATGTTTGAAGTTAAATATCCAATCAAGAACCAAGAGAACTTATTGAAACAGAAATTATGAATGCAATGTTATAGTGAACAGACGACACAGTGTTATTGCGTGTGTATGTTCTTGCTTTGTTAGTTGCACGATTATGTAACGACTATAAGGCTTACATACTGAGAACATATACTGGTACTGCTAATGAGATTTTAATGCAACATTTTGGTTTACTTGAAAATACATTCTGGATTTAAAGTACTTTCAGTGAGATACCAGATGACATAGTGGTTAGTTTATGTGACAGCTACACGATTTTATCATGACGCTACTAATGAGTGACAATTTACAATGTTGCTTTTGCAGTGTTTCTGTTTTATATCTGCACAGTTTTCTGTTTTATTCTGGAAAGTAAAACATGTTTTAGTAGTAACTTTTGTGGTATAGCTACAATGAGACAGCCTTTTCTGTAGCACAACAATACGTTACAGTACAGTACTTTCTTCATCACAACAATAAGCGTAGTAACTACGATATCTATACGCAAAGCATTTCACTTTTGTTTATCGTGAGGTAAGTACATTGACTTCTGCAGAACTTAGTTTTCAGAGGACGATAACTACGTGACTTCCACAGAGATTCTCTTACAACATGACGCACTGTTTAGCGCTACAGTACACGTATTTTAGAGATTAATTTCGCTGTAAAGGATGAGCCAGACAATAGGAGATTTTACTTTATTATATGAGCCTCCAACCAGTAACTTCATTTTTCCATTGCGGCCAAGCCACGGCCGGCAGCGTTAGCTGCCTGTAAATTCTTTCGTCCCACGGTTTAGTAACAGGAAGTCAGCACCGAGAAAGGGCACCTTGTTCACGCGCCTCTCTCGTGTGCTGACGAGGTAACGCCGTCCCAGGCGTCGCTTAGCAGGCAACGCTCTGGAAAGTTCCATGCCGACCGCACGGTTTGCTCGGTCCTGACCAATCAGGGTGGAGGAAGCCGCGTGGTGCGTCGAACATACCCGGCCGCCCGTCGCCGGGCCCGCTCTCTTGTATTCTTGCTCACCCGTGAGTCGGATGCGCGCCCTGTAGCATTGATCATCTCCCGCTTCTCCCGGTGCTGCGGCACTGTGGACTTCGTTTTGGCAGACAACCACTTTCGGTAGCTTCGCGAACAATGTTCGCCAAATTGCAAGCTCTGGCTCACCCTCACCTCCCTAGGCCTATGTAGCCCCTTTCATCATGCTTTAGCCAATAAATGGCCTTTCTCTAAAAATTACACTATTATTCCATAACGCCCACCGCCTGCCCATACCCGCCATCCTGTACAATTGGTGTCAGAAGTGGGATACCGTTCCCGTAGTGACTTTGTCGCTACACTAAATTTCTCCCGGCAAGACGCCGTACACTTCGCGCATGGAATGCGCCAACCGGCCGCCACGTTTGCTGCACGTGGGCCGTGGCTGCGCCAGTGAACACGCACAGGGCGCGCGCTGCAGCGAGGCAGCCCACGCTAGTCAGCCACGTGAGCCGCACGCCGCCGCGCTGCCCGCTGCCTGAGTTCGAGGCGCCTGCGCTGCGCTGCGCGACCTGCCGGGCCGCCGTCATCCGCCGCTGTCAACGACGCGCCAGGGGCCTGCCGCCATCGCCGACCGGCCGAGCCAGCGCCGTCCGCCGCCAACACATTTGCCGCCACCCACGGGTCCGGACGCCGTCGCCGCCGCCCGCCGACCACCGCTCGCCGCCACTGCACCACGCCGTCGCCGCCACCACTGCGTCGCACCGCCTCCATCGCCATGTAAGTCGCCGCGATGCTTACAACTATAGCTTCGACGATCTTCCGCCGCTGGATTGAGAATCTTTGTGGCCGTCCTTTTTTTGTAACAATCATTACTTTTTTCTGGTCACTAGCGTCCCACAAAATTGTAAACATGCCGATAGCGACACGAGCGACGGAACGGGATACCCCCGTAGAGGCATCTGTCTCGCAAGACCCGCTCGAGGCCATAAATGCACAAATGCGCCAGTTATTCGCACAAAATCAGGAGCTACTTGAGCAAAACCGCGTCTTGAAACAGACGCTGGAAGCTAGTGCGCGAACTTCCATACCTGTGGCTAGCTCCACCCCTGTAACAGATGCTCAAACAGAGGCAACTAACACTAATTCTGTCTCTAATACAAACGCCACAATTTCTGCTAACATGGCGACTGTAAGCAATTTTCCTGCGGCTGATTTCATTCCCACCTTTTCTGGGAAGTCCCACGAAAATGTAGCTATGTTCTTACAAAATATTCGTGATGTGGGTCGCACGTGTGCCTGGCCGGATGATCTATTGGTCAATGTAGCCAGACTGAAGTTGACAGGGGAAGCCCGAATGTTCATAGAAACGGTGGACGAATTGCGTGACACGCACGAATTTGAAGTATTGGCCCGCGGATTGACTATGCGTTATACCGATACCAGAGGTACCATATATTACAGAGATCAATTATCAACCCTTAGGCAGAAGCCTAATGAGGATTTTGATGCCTTTGCAGATCGCATACGAGCAGTGTCTTGTCGTACCTACAAGCTAGGTGAAAATGCCAGTGAAAACAGAATTTTGCGCTCAGAAGCCGAAGCGCGTGCAGTTGATGCATTTGTCCGCGGTATTGACCCCCGCATCGGAGGAGAAGTCAAAGCAGCCTCCCCCACTTCTCTGTTTGAAGCTGTTCGTTTGGCAATGCTTCGTGAAGAGGTGTTGCGTTTTTGCGCTGCCGCCCCGCGCCCATCGGACCCAGTACCGGTCCCAGCAAAAGAAGTATTTTGTCAGCGTTGTGGGAAGCCCAACCATACGGCAATGCGCTGTCGCGCGCCGTATTGCACTATTTGCCAGACAGTAGGTCATGCTAATAATGTTTGCTCCACAAAGTCACCATTTTCAAATCAGATGCGCGGCCACCGCCGCAACGCGGGGTCGAATCAGGGAAACGCTTGGGGGGCAGGTTCCGCCACCCACCCGCGCCCCCGACAAAAATAATACACCCGGTTAGGACCGAAAAATGTAAAGAGGTGGAACACGTTAGTCTATTTGGCGTACTCGGGAACAAATCAGTTAGAATTTTAGTTGATACTGGTGCTCAAGTTAGTGTATTGTTTGTGGAGAAAAATGATCGAAGGGTGTTACAGCCACCCCGGTACCATATCAGTGGCCTTGGAGAGGAAGTAATTGTCCCTGCAGGTTCGTGTGTAGTGAACCTGCAAATCGACGAGGGTAAATACAGTCAGATGATGGAGGTAGTAAGGCTAAAGAAGGGTGAATTTGACATCATACTAGGGAATGACTTCCTGCACCGTTATCAGGGGATAGTGGATTATCGAACGCGAACTGTGCAGTTCGGCGAAGCAATTCACCGATTTGGCAGTGCGCACCCCCGTCAGACGCGAGGGAGCTGCGAAAGGCGCCGTTCACAGTCTCCCATAAAACCGCAGATGTGGGCGATAAAAACCACTGACCCTGTGAGGATAAAAGGCGGAAGTGGAAAGATTCTCTGGATAGATGTCAAAAATCAAGAACAGCCTAATACAGACATTCTGGTTGACCCGCTCACCCAGAATGATGTTTTAGATCGTCAGTCAGTACATATAAAGAGAAGTATCTGCCGAGCGGAGAGGAGACAGAAGGGTTTTGCGATACCAGTAAGTATAGATAATTTTGGTGTAGAAGATGTTGTGATACCGAATGGTACTATTGTTGCCAGTGGTCAGGAAATCTTTGAGGAAATAAGAGGAGCTGAGAAGCAACGAAATAAAGATAAGAAAGGCAGGAAAGGAAAGAAATGTTCAGTTAGAGAAGTGCGATATGTCGCGTCGACGATAAGGAGTCAGTTAGCAGAGAAGTTAGGTCATTTAAATAGTGAGGAGAAAAGGATGTCGCAGCCCGTATTAGAGGAATTTTCGTGGTTGTTTGAAGAGAGGCAGTTTCTACCGGCTACGGATTTGGTTCAGCACGAAATTCCGACCGGAGAAACCGGGCCTATCGCGCCATTAGTTCCACCCAAAAAAGCAAGAAAGAAGGTAATACAACCGCCTAGACAGCAACGTAGATATGCTCTAAGGTCAAACCCCCATGATTTGCGTTCCAGAGAGTAGATCTGAGATGGTATGTAAACAGTTGGCAAAGTCCTGCATGCAGCAAGAGAATTAATTGACGGAAAACACCGTAGTTACTATACATTTAATTAAATTGTGCATGTTAGTTATAAGTAGACATAAGAATTGGCAACTGTTGGTAACTGGTAATAGAATTTATGACGTCACATGTTAATGGAAGTGACTGAAGTTATGTAATCATTTTGTCTTGTCATTTAACGTCTCCAGTAATGTTATCGTAGCAGTCGAGAATTAAAACCACAAACATTCTTTAATCATGGAATTAAGGGGAAAGTTGTCCTTGTCAAAAGAACACGTAGAGAAAGAATCAGTTAATCTTGTATATTTCAAAGAGATTCACATTTCACTTGTTAATTTAGTGAATAGTGCACGAACACAGGTATTAAAGCTTTACCATAAAAACATGATACTAATACGCGTTCGTAACTGCCAGTAGATCAGTGACTACATGCAGCCGTCTACCTGTACTTTGAAAGACGCCCTATTACATGTATGTTTTGCAAAATGATCACACAACGATAATAACAAGAATAAATACGTCCAAGTTAAACAACAAATAGGCTACTCTAAAGTAAAAGGAGTCTTCCTGAAGTGCTATTTTATTGTTTTCATGATGCGGTGTTGAACAGACAACGAGGTAAGTTTTTTTGGTACCACGTATTTCTGTATATTAAATGCCACGGAAGGAGTGCGTAAGTACCTCCACTGTGGTCTACAGCTGTTCACATGCGCCGAGTCCCGCCCCTCCCTGTCAGCTGGCGACGCGGCCCCCTCCCCTCCCCATCCACCGGCCTGCCGAGAGACCGGCCATTGCAGTTCCCCTTCCCCACCCACCGTCTCTGTCCATGGTGCGTGCAGCATCTGCACCTCTCTCCTCGCCCCTCCTCACCACCCAACCAACGCCCTGCACGCCACGTGCGTCAGCCACGCTACATCTTTGTACATTCGTACGTTGCAGTTTAAACAGCAAACCTAAAGGGATAGTTATAGAAATAAAATCACCAGCTTAATATTGCCCTACAGATTTTATTAGTCTTATCTAAAGACGGGAGTCTATGTGTATTGTCTATTTGAATTTTCAGTATGGAACAAAAATCGTAAGAGAGAACTTTTTCCTGGTACGCATTGTGGAAACTATCAGGATTAGAAAACATTGGAATTTCAGATCGATCTCCGGCTATGTTGTATTACCACCACGGTTAATAAACGGATCTATATGGTGTCAAGGAAGCCGGCACTTGCCGCTGTATCCGTCCTGTAAACGACCGCTGTGTGGGGAACGCGGCTGGCACCCGCGCGGTCCCTTAGCTGTCTGTGTCGTTTCTTCACTTTTCTGTTCCGCGACATAGTCTGTTCTACCCACTTTCATCTTTCCACTATCAACAGAACAACCCTTGAAGAGTCATACACCACCCGCAAGGGCACGTACCTTACGTGACGCGGCTGGCACCCGCGCGGTCCCTTAGCTGTCTGTGTCGTTTCTTCACTTTTCGGTTTCGCGACATAGTCCATCCTTCCCACTTTCATCTGTCAACTTTCAACAGACACAAAACTATTCAGCCCAGACTTTGATCTTCCATGTCGAAGAAGAGTTCATGAGAACAGTGTTCTCTCTGACGACAGCTGATCAGGCAACGTCAGACGCGAACCGCGTCTAGCCCGCAGCTAAACGCCAGTAAGCGGAAATCTCTGTTCAAGACCTTGAGCCTTCTTTGTTTTCCCGTTGTATTTTCCGAAGGAATACCGACTATTGAAGTAGTAGCATTTAACTGTATGACGTGTCCCAGGACACTGCGATACAAGCAAGGATAGACGGAGTTTTAAGCAACCAGCTGGGCCCAAGGAGGCCAGCACCATGGTGTTACAGAGACCGCGAGTTTAGTCGCAAAATGTTGAGAGGATGACGACGGCGAATTTGGTCGCAAAGTAAAGTTAGTCGCAAGATGTTGAGAGGATAACGAGGGCGAATTTGGTCGCAAAGTAAAGTTAGTCGCAAGATGTTGAGAGGATAAAGACGGCGAATTTGGTCGCACAGTAAAGTTTTTTTATGTAAGAGATGTCGAGTTTGAGGAAGAAGGATGAAGTAGCTATCTTGGAGTCGCAGAATTGTCATTTACACAGTTAAGAAGGCGATAACGTCGTGTCCACGATGCGCCGCGCACTATACCTTCATAAAGGAAAGTCCTTCAGAAATTACGCTCAAATTATATTGTAATCCAATTTCTTACACTTTCTGTTCCCACTATGGAAATCTCTAGGTTCTTGTCAAGTTTTGCTTTTCCCTACCAACGGCGTTGAATTCCTCCAGGACCGTGTACCTTACACGTTGCGGTTAGCGCCCGCAGAGAGCCCAGCTGATTTATTCCTTCAATTTTCGGTTTCGTAAATCGATCACCTACCTATCACTTTCGTCTACACGTCAGTGGCTCTTGTCTCTATATGACTACTATAGTCTAGCAGTGTTCATCCTGCACCCAGCCTACTCTCAGGCTGATTTACTACTAAAGATTAAACAGTGTCACGCCCTTAGGGGATCCACCCGTTCTGGGGTCCTTGCCATTCATCTCGTTTTTCCCTGTGTTATTTCCTGTTCCTGTGAGCACTTTTGACAAGTGCCACAGCAGACAGTCCGCCCATTTGTCAAATGTCTGCTTTCTAATATTCTGTCCTCCAAGATGGCTGAGCCTCCACTAATTACAGCAAGGCAACTGCTCCACCGAGTACCACACCTCGTCCGGAACCTAAGCCGTCTACCGACGATTTCATTACTTTGTGTTGCGGACTGCTAATTGTTACCCTTCGTTGGTCAGTTAACAGGGAGTGTTGGGGTTACCTTCCGGGGACTGGGACGGTGAAGCTGTGGCAAGTCCGTTCTGCAGAGAATGCCGAACACACTTCTCCCTCCGGCGCCACAGTGAAGAACTGGAACAGTAAGGGGGTTTCCCTGCCTTTGGGGTCTGTCTTCCTTTTTTCCCTTTTTTTTCTCCGTTCCGAGCACTCCGAATCTTCTATTTCCTATCCTACTTCTCGTCAGAGTACTCAGTTATCCGTCCCTCTGTCCACTATGGACATCGTCGTGTTTTGTTTCTCTCCTCTCGTTGACAACAGCGTTGCCATCCAACGACACAATCTACGCCCCACCTGCACAAAACTGGTGTCACTTTTCTTTGTCAATTTTACTTGATATGTTCAGCAAAAATGTTGATGCATGAGGAACTTCTTATCAAAATGTGAACCTTGTTACACGTAGAGGGTCAGCCCTAAGAGGCACTTAACTTTCTTTGTTTAGTGATATGGAATATGCAGTAAATTTAATATGATATTTGAGTGCTTCGTTTCTATATTTTCATGTTTGTGTAAGAATTATGTTTGGGCTCAAATGGATTTCATAGGAACTTGGTTACGAACCAACTTACTGATGCATAATGTAATTTTAAACTGAACTCACTGTAACAGCTCATCTAGCTTTATGTCACGCGTAATCCCACTTCTATTTTGTTGCATTTGACAGTCGGCATTTGACAGTCGTAGATCCCTCAGCTGCCGCGTGCAGCCCTGACGACGCGCTGGCTTTTGAAGTTATCTGCCGCGCGCCTGCCTGACGTAGCGCGAGATTGGCCTTGCAGTCAGCTGCCACTCTGACGTAGCCTCCGCGCAGATCTTCAGCAAACGGTTCCTGTTGGAACACCATTAATAACCTTTCATGCCTCTACGGCTTACTCACTTAGTATTCGCGCCACTTATGTTTTTTATACCTGGGAGCTTTTTCGTGATTTCCTGCCTTACCTAATAAATCAAATGATCACCTATCGTCAATTGATGACATTCTAAAACATTGAAAAAGGACAAATTTCTTACGATCGCCTGTTGGCACACTTAAATGAATGGCAAACAGTCGCAAATTAAACCAAACAAAAAAGAGAAAACAAAAACCTATCAGGCATGTGCCCTCCCTTAGTTTTAAGAGTGAAACTGAGATGTCAACTAATGTGGAAAAACTAGTGTAGTGTAGTGAAGTGTTCCCTTAGTGATAACTCCCTTTTCAACTGTGTTTTGAAACATGTGAACCTCCCCTCATACCCCCCTTCCCTGCGCTGAGTTTCAGTGCACGGACCTGGCCACGGCCACGCCCCCTTCCTGCTGGCAGCCTGCGCGCTGCCCGCTGAGGACAACACACCACACCGCCTCGCGCCAGGCGCCCCCGCCGTGACTCATCAGTGGTGATGTGTTTAAATTTTCAACTTATTCTACCAAAAGCAAAAAAAAAAAGACATTTTTACCTCAACTTAACAACAAGAACACTTGACATGTTTATCTAATTCACACTGCTAGGTTTTGTTCTAATTTTGTTTTGATGTTTTATGATGTTTTGATATTCTATGATGATTTGATGTCTTATGATGATTCTTTCATGCACACAAAATTGTTGATCTAAGTCCCCTTGCGACCCTTAGGAGGTCTTTAGAGTCTCTATACCCTCCCATAGATTAAGACCCCTGCCGTCTTCCGTGAGAGCCAATGTTCACTTTCTTTTGCAAGATAAATTTAAATTTGTTTACATTCAAATAATAATTGCACTGAGCGAATTCACATACGTTCTCCGCTCCCACGGAAGGGGGAGGAATGTAAAGGATGAGCCAGACAATAGGAGATTTTACTTTATTATATGAGCCTCCAACCAGTAACTTCATTTTTCCATTGCGGCCAAGCCACGGCCGGCAGCGTTAGCTGCCTGTAAATTCTTTCGTCCCACGGTTTAGTAACAGGAAGTCAGCACCGAGAAAGGGCACCTTGTTCACGCGCCTCTCTCGTGTGCTGACGAGGTAACGCCGTCCCAGGCGTCGCTTAGCAGGCAACGCTCTGGAAAGTTCCATGCCGACCGCACGGTTTGCTCGGTCCTGACCAATCAGGGTGGAGGAAGCCGCGTGGTGCGTCGAACATACCCGGCCGCCCGTCGCCGGGCCCGCTCTCTTGTATTCTTGCTCACCCGTGAGTCGGATGCGCGCCCTGTAGCATTGATCATCTCCCGCTTCTCCCGGTGCTGCGGCACTGTGGACTTAGTTTTGGCAGACAACCACTTTCGGTAGCTTCGCGAACAATGTTCGCCAAATTGCAAGCTCTGGCTCACCCTCACCTCCCTAGGCCTATGTAGCCCCTTTCATCATGCTTTAGCCAATAAATGGCCTTTCTCTAAAAATTACACTATTATTCCATAACGCCCACCGCCTGCCCATACCCGCCATCTTGTACATCGCACTTAAAACATTTATTTTTTAAGATATTTGAAGTACAATGATACAAGGGTTTTCCATGATACATTTCATTCCATTGCTGTAACCTGTAACACATGAGGGTATAATTACGAGTACATTAATCCTCAGGGGGGGTACACACTTACTTTGTATACCATGTGTTTGGCAAGCACAAGGAGCCCTAGCTAATATGGTATTTGCTTATACAACTTTACACATCGGTACTATATTTCTCTAACACACAGATTACACAGGTATCTGATCATTTAACTAAGAGATAAACTTTTTTTTTAACTACGTCAGTGACATATGTTTACGCAATTACAGAGTTGGATTACTTCACACTTACGAAATTGTAATTTGTCTGTACTTTGTGAACTGTTCATATTTTTTCGGAACCATTGTGATACATGAGAGCGTTGAATGATGTATTTGGTAAGGGAGCATGATTTTAAAGTACGTTTGAGTTAGATGACACTATTGAAATGAGCAGAGAATATTTTTTAGGTTTTGACATTATTGCAGAAATCTACGACGTTTTTGAGATTTGACTGGGCTGTTACGATGCTATTTTTACGACGACGATGTGCATTATGCTGCTGAGGTATGTTTATGGTCAATAAGCTGATGCTATATGAGGAATTTGATTATGCTACGTATCTGTTATGATGAAATATTAAAGAAGTGTCGACATATATTTATATGTGTAATAAGGTAAGGAGTAATGAATAGTGGCTAGGGACTCTGACTTGTGAAAAAGGATGTTGGAAACCAAGAATCGTACTTTAAGAGTTATCAAATGTGTGTAAATGCGTGAATGTATCACAATGCCGGCGAAAATTTTTTAGACACTGTTATATTCATAAGATTTTGTATCTACACATTTGCAATGCAAATTCTCGACCTATGAAATTTTTTTATATGAGACTGCCACTGTAGCGGAAACTGCTGTCGTAAATATTTCCGTAAGAAAGTTAAGTGACCACCTGCACGTAATGCGTCATGGGCACCCAGCTGTTTCAGACGCCTGGAGAAAAAGCCATTAGTGTGTGCCTTTTCAGAGGCACAGGTAGAAAGAAAAGGGAGGCCAATATCCTCGCTATTGACATTCCTTTGTAGAAAGCATCGCAAATACGACACGCTCAAACTTGAAAACATATGATTATACTGTGGAGCTCTTAATTTATGATATTTACTAAAATGCCTAATGAAACGATGAGAAACATTTCACGGCTATTGTCTTGCTAGTTGAGAGAAATGCCATATGGCTTGCTTTATGTATTTATTTACTCATTTTGTTTAATATCTAGTTTCTAGCTGCACTGCAGCATTGGTTAAAATAAAATTTAATAGATGTACTAATATAAATATTTTAGGCCTACAGATCCAGTAAATAATTTTATGATCTATTCAAAAAAACGAAGGAGCATAAAAAGAAATTTCCCTTCACAGGAATTGTATACAGAATTTTCTTTTCAACTACTTGGTAATTATTTTGGTAGAATAACTTCTTGTAATGCACCACTTTAATTACATAGACATTAAGATGTGAAAATACATTTCCCTTGTCTGAATTGTTGTCTTTAATGTAATATTTTTTCTGCTTGAGTTTTGTCATGTTTAGATATAAGTTATTGCATTTGCTGCTGTTGTGTGCCAGGCATAGTGCTACTGAATTTGACTTTGCATTACGCTGTTAAGCCAGTTTTGCTATGGATTTATTTTTCATGTTTGCTGCACAGTGCCTTATATTAGTTGTAATATTATATTGCTTTGCCAATTTGAACTTTTGTCATTGCTGTTTGTGTTAATTGTTTTGTGCTGCTGCATTGCCTCGTCCCTTAGTTTAGCATCTGAGCTCAGTAGATTTAAGCTAGCTTAAGAGGGGTAGACTATATAAGAAACTAACTATGATGAAATGCATTGAGAAGCTATAAGAAAATGGTTTGGCCATATAAGTATTTTTGAAAGAGGATATGAACCAAAAAAGTAGGGTTTAGGGACAACAGATTTAGGTAGGATTTTCTTGGAAATAAATGATGAGGTAAGATAATGGAAAATAAATAGTGAGGTAAGAAATGTGTGAACATATAAATGCAGAAAGCATACTTGGATAGAATTTTTTTGGTGGAAACAAATGTTGAAATAAGAGGAAAGGTATATGGAATGAAGTTTTGGGGTGGACTGCAGTACCAAATGTCACACTGAAAACAAACCCTGTCCTGTATTTTTGTGTTATTACACTATGTGAATTTGTGTTTTTCCTGTCTGTATGTGTCTAGCTATTAAGATTTATGTTGTAGAATTTTTCTGATAATATGTTATTTACCTTGGAAATATGCTTAGACATTATTTATTCTGTTTTGTTTAAATACTCATGTGTGAAGTTGATTTTCAAAAGTTATTCTGATCTTTTATGTATTTACTTATGTAATAATGTATATGTTATTTCGATTCTTTTGTAAAGCCCATATTACTACAAATGTTATCTGTATTGTTATGTTCTTTGATGATGTATTTTGTACCTTTGTTATTGTATTCTTACGTTATAAAATTGTAATTGACACCAGTTCATCAAATTAAGTAACTTATAAGTTACATTTCACTGCACACGTTTCTGTTGTTCACAGTATATGGACAATATGAGAGAAGTAGGGACTGATAATGTTTGCACGAGTGTTAATAACTCAGCAAGGGACTGGATAACAGCATTGCTGGTACTAAGGACAATTAAAAAAAAATTTTGTGAGTGCACAAGTGGTGGTTCATGGACTTGCTATATTGTCCACAAGACTCTTCGATGGTGATTGTGCACCTGCACAGTCGCAACAGATGGCTGCTGGCCGTCTCTACAAGGACTACAGTGAGTCTACACCTTTGATGACTCACTAACACCATTATTTCTACAAAGACTGCTGTGGGTCTGCACCTCTGGTGGCCCACCAATAACGTAATCTCTAACAAGACTGCAGTGGTCTGTTCTGTGATGACCTACCTACCAATATTGTTAAAAATTCGACTGACTCTGCGGTGGGTTTGCTCTGTTGTGGGCCATTACCTGTCAGCATGACAAGAGTCAGCACTGTCTTTCCGTTGGAAGGACAACACTACTTCTTCAAGACTGTATGGAAATTCACTACTTCCATGTGCATTGTCTTTTACTGCTCAGACTTTGAGAAAAGAAACGGCAGGTTTACTGTGATGAATGATCAGGACTGTCTTTATGGACTGTGAGAAAATTTTAGCTTTTGACCAACATTGTATCAATAAGTGTGTTCATTTGATTTCTTTTTTATTGTAATTATGAAAAATTTTATCAAATCATTATTGGCCACTGCCCAAAACAATTTATAAAATTTTTTGTGGGGAGCATGGGGGCTATTGGGTATATGATTTAAATGCAGGATATTAATCCTTATTCATCATTTTCAGAGAGGAATAACGTGTACAAGAAATAAATTAAACAAACCACAGTGGATTACTATGCAATGGGAATTTCACCTTCGGAATGATCGAAAGAAAATGCAATATCTTGTCATGAAGAGTAAATGGATCAGAATTAACAAGCATTAACCGGAATATACTATACACATCGTATGATAGCAGTCTTAACTAATTGTTTTTCTTTCAGAATACGAGGCGATTGATGCAGGCTGTCAGATAGAACTACACATCTTAGTTTTAGTGATGAAATATGCTAGAAATAAGAAACTATATACCATGAATAGTTGTATGAAGTAAATGGTAATATGAATAATGAAGTGTCCTCTTTTGCAGATGATAATAAATGATGAAACTTCCTGGCAGATTAAAACTGTGTGCCCGACCGAGACTCGAACTCGGGACCTTTGCCTTTCGTGGGCAAGTGCTCTACCAACTGAGCTACCGAAGCACGACTCACACCCGGTACCTACAGCTTTCCTTCTGCCAGTATCTCGTCTCCTAATGTAAGTAGGCTGTTTATGTTTTCTTATTGGCAACGTTACGTAGCGCTCTGTATGAAAATCACTGACTGTGCTGTGTGCAGTCTGTGGCTAGTTTGCATTGTTGTCTGCCATTGTAGTGTGGGGCAGCGGCAGCTGAATGTTAACAGCGCGTAGCGTTGCGCAGTTGGAGGTGAGCCGCCAGTAGTGGTGGATGTGGGGAGAGAGATGGCGGAGTTTTGAAATTTGTAACACTGGATGTCATGAACTGCTATATATATTATGGCTATTAAAGTAAATACATTGTTTGTTCTCTATTAAAATCTTTCATTTGCTAACTATGCCTATCAGTAGTTAGTGCCTTCCGTAGTTTGAATCTTTTATTAAGCTGTCAGTAGTGGCGCTTGCTGTATTGCAGTAGTCCGAGTAACGAAGATTTTTGGTGAGGTAAGTGATTTGTGAAACGTATAGGTTAATGTTAGTCAGGGCCATTCTTTTGTAGGGATGTTTGGAAGTCAGATTGCGTTGCGCTAAAAAATATTGTGTGTCAGTTTAAGGACAGTCATGTATAATTGTTCTAAGGGGACGTTTCACTACCTTCCCAACTTTACAGAAGCTCTCCTGCGAACCTTGCAGAACCAGCACTCCTGAAAGAAAGGATATAGCGGAGACATGGCTTAGCCACAGCCTGGGGGATGATAATAAATGATGATGAGTAGTTATATGAAGAATATGCTAATACGAATAATGAAGTTTTTATTTGCAGGTGATGATAGTGAAGAAGTTATGGTAACATGAATAATGAAGCTTTTCCTTGCAGATGAGAATAATGATGAATTTTATATATTTATTATTAGTTAAGAGATGCTATGTAGTCATTTAAGTATTTGTTGCAGTTCCTTTTGACAGTATGTCTTATGTCGCATGGTGTAATGACTGAATGTTTTGGAAAGGACAGCTAGGGTACATACATATTGAGTACACGTTTCAATACCTGTTAATTCGAAGTTCACTACTTTTCAGCACAATATGCGTTTCTTCTTTCAGCTCAATAATCCATTTTGTATTTTTTCCAGGAGAAGCTATTCATGAAATTAATGTGCTATAAGCAGTTACTCATTAAAGCTGTTCTAGTACTAGCATTTTTTTACCCATTTGTGAGTATCAGTCATGAAAGTGATCACATATACTCTACTTGTTTCATAACCTCGCTACAGCTGACTCATGATGAATGAGGTTATTAATCCTTATTTCCAGTAATAAGTCAAAAGTAAATATTTTCATGCCCCAGCAATTAATTATCGATCCCAATGCAATGCATTGCTAGCAAAAAAAAAAAAAAATTATAACCAGTCCCAGCTATTACCGATATACAACCAAATAATGCTACCAATTGAAGATTTTTTTCTAGTCCTAAATATAATACCAATTTTTCTGATGTATTGATTCCATTATATCTATGTATTAGTCGACTACCGACCTTGAGTAATTGTTCCAGTGTGTTACATTTTAAATATGTCCTATGTCACTTGAATGATGAGTTCTGAGTAATACTGAATGATGTTTTCTAATAATGCATAAATGCTATGCCAATAATTTCTATAAATAGTATTTTTGTTATACTATATAAATGCTATGCCAATAATTAACTCTTGTTTTGAATGATGACTTCTGAATAATGCTGAATAATGTTTTGTAAAACTATATGAATATTTTGTAACTGGCCAATGAGTGCCAATAATTACCGCAATCATATGAGTTATGAATAGTGTTTTGTAATATTCAACACTTGCTACATGTTTATTAACTGGCCAATGAATGCCAACGATTACTATAATTAGATTAATTATGTATAAATGATATGCCAATAATTAACTCATTTTGAATTATGACTTCTGAATAATGCATAAAACAATGTTTTGTAACTGGCCAATGAGTGCCAATAATTACTATATTGAGATGACTTATGAATAATGTTCTGTAATACTCCATACATACTACTTAAATCCTGTGTAAATAGCCAATGAATGCCAATAATTACTCAAATTGGTTGATAGATCGTGTAATTCTCAATGATGACTAGCATAAGACTTAATGTCCTTCACCTTCTGACCTAATTACCAGGAATTACTGCAATATCCGTTTGTCCTGTCCATCCTCATGATCATGGAGCACTATATATGGTTTTTGCACTAATTCTACGTTGGTGAAAGAGTATGGATTCTACAATAATGTGGTGTTGACACATCATGCTGTCCACCACCTTGAACGATGGAGATGTTATTATGGTCCTACTGTTTGGTGTACCTAAGGTAGTACCAAAATGATAACATTGAATATTAATACAACATTTCAGTGTCTTGGCTACACTGATAAATACCCCAGGGAAGATAACTTCAGATTGTCTCACTTGGTGTTGTGCTTCTGTAGAAAGATATGGACTTTCGGTGCAACTACGTGCAACCTACTGTGCTACAACCATGATGCAATCCTTCCCATTCCATTCATAGTTCTTGTAAAATGCTAAAGAATTCTACAGTGCGTGTGCACTTAATTTCATTTGTTAATATGATCAGTCGTCCTAAATCTGCTAAAGAGTTCTACAGTGCGTGTGCACTTTATTTCACTCCATGATATGTTGTAAATATGCTAAAGACTTCTACAGTGCGTGTGCACTTTATGTCATTTGTTAATATATTTAGTATTCAGTGCGTGTGAACTTTATTTCACTTCATGATATGTTATGTAAAAATGCTAAAGACTTACACAGTGCCTGTGCACGTTGTCATTTGTTAATATATTTTGTACACATTGCGTATACTTTTTGTCATTTCTTGATATATTCTGTACTCAGTGCATGTGCACTCTATTTCATTACTTAATATGTTCTGCACTTATCAATAACGCATATACTCTGTGACTGTAGACCCCCCCCCCCCCCCCCCCCCCCAGTGGAGAGTTATGTAAGAGGTCCGAGCAGATGTAATTTTGATGTATTGCTCACGTGCAGCCTGCGATATGTAAAGTATAAGAGAATCTCAGACCAGAGAGCAGTGTTGACTGCAGTAGGAACTGTGTAGCTGTAGCAGTAAGTTGTTGCTAGCGAGCAGTCTAGTCTAGCGTATCGTGTTGGCTGGGCCGGTTGTGGTGCAGCGATGCCGGAGCCTGGGCATTATTGTATAAGGTAAAAAGCAGCCTCGCGCATATGTAGTATTGTTATCTCAAGCCCCATGTAAATGTAATACTTACATTGTATTATCACCAGGTTACTGAATTTATTTTTTGTTGGGACGTTACACTGAATGTGAACGGCATAATTATATTTTTACTGTTGACAGGTTTAGGAATTTTTCTGTTTTGAGGTTACACTGAATGTGAATGAATTTTGTGGTGAGATTACACTAAATGAGAATGACTTTTGTGGGGAGGTTACAATAGGAAGCTCATACTAAGTCTAAGAAATGCTTGAATCCATCCATTTGAAGTCAGGTACAGAAATATCTTACGTGGCTTGGCTATGGTTGAAGATGAAGCCCAACAGGAAGGTACAGTCATTTGTTCTGGTTTGTTGCTGTCGCCCTGTACTTTCTACTCAGGCAACGATCGAGTGGTGATTACATGCCCAACTTGTCACCCAGATTTAAGTATTCAGTGTTTTCCCTTAATTCCTTCAGGAAGACAATGGAGTGGATCTTCTGATAGGTACCATTCACCCTCGTTGTTCCAATCAGAGCTTCATGGTGTAATGAAGCTGGTCAGTGCAGCTTTTTTTTCATCGCGTATTCAAGAATAGGAAACAGATAAATTAATATCTCGATCCGTTAGTATAAAATTGTAAGTATGCAATTAGGGTTGTTTTGGCAATGTAAAATAGTCTTGCATATTTTCGATCAGAAAACACGAATTTCACATAATGATTTTTTATATATACAATTTAAACCGAAACTGTAATTACATCTGAAATCATTGCCATACTGCAATATTTATATTTTTTTCTGAAAATATCTGTAATAGAAACAATGAACCATATTGCAAACTCTTTGGATATACAATCGATATCCTGTAAGATCGCTGTTCTAGACCTCCTTATAGGTTTGTTATTCTTGGTGTAATATGTATTAGTGCGAGTAAGAAGTTGTCATGAAGATTAGTTGGTTATAGCGTGTACTGAGTAGAAATCATACTTGAGGTAGTGAATTGTGAAGTTATCCAGAAATAGAACTATGATAAGGACCGACTGTCCTTGTTGAAAGACGCCTAATGCCCATTAGAAATTGATGTAAAGAAAATGTTAAATGCATTAAATGCATTAACTTACCTAATTTCAGCTTGAGACCTAGTCACGTCTTGCAAGAAACAGACTCAGCGTACAAGACTAACAGCCAAACAAAAGATCGACAAATTTCAAGGTAAATGCAAACAATTAATGTTTGTTCTACATAAACTTTCTCATGCTAATATACATTGATACTGCAAACATATGCAGTGCAGCTATTTGCAAAAATTTAAAACTGTGTAATACTACGAATATTACTGTCAACATGGCATGGAAGGTGGTTAGAACCTCCGGTTCAAATGATTTCGTCGCAGCAAAATATGCCCTACCCTTTTCTTCCGGCTCAATAAAATGAATAACGATTAATACAGAAGCAGTTGAACATGCTTACGAGGGATTGTGCGCGTCACCTGTTATAACGTAGTGTTATCCATATCCGTCCTATGCTGTCCTCGGTTCCCATCGCAACATGTCTGTTACAGCCATTCAAACATAACTGTACTTGAAACTGGAGTTACTTGGGAATACAACACTTACTCGTTTTAGCGCATTGGGAAGGTTGTTTCGTTGCTTGGCTGTTGCTGTTACACAGCCTTAGGTGATATATATTATGTTGCTTACTTCCTGGGAAACTAGTTCTGCTGAGTTCTGGATCCGTTCACGTAATTAGTCCATGTACTGTTCAAATTGTTCATACAACTCTAAGTGCTATGGGACTTAACATATGAGGCCATCAGTCCTCTGGACTTGGAACTAATTAAACCTAATTAACCTAAGGACATCACACACACCCATGCCCGAGGCTGGATTTGAACCTGCGACCGCAGCAGCAGCGCGGTTATGTACTGTGGATGAGTGTTCCAGATCCCATCGGCGTCATTATTGTTGACAAAATCAGTGTCTCTGAAGGCCGTTTTTGCGCTGAACCTCGATAATACGGGTCATGGCACGGTAAGGCACGTGTAGGAGTCCTCTCCACAAATGTTATCACTGTTTACAAAATTATGGTCTGGACGGTTAACTGGAAGAGAGGCTCCAACCCGTTACCTGTATTTGCATTCGGGAGGTTGAAATGGCTCTGAGCGCTATTGGACGTAACATCTGTGGTCATCAGTCCCCTAGAACTTAGAACTACTTAGACCTAACCAACCTAAGGACATCACACACACTCATGCCCGAGGCTAGATTCGAACCTGCGACTGTAGCGGTAGCGTGGTTCCAGACTGAAACGCCAAGAACCGCTCGGCCACAACGGCCAGCTGCATTCGTGAGGATGACGGTTCAGATCCCAGTACGGCCATTCTCATTTAGGCTTCCTGTGATTTCCCTAAATCGCTTCAGGCAAATACCGGGATGGTTCATTGGAAAAGGCAAGGCCAAATTCCTTCCCATCCTTCCCTTGCCCGACAGGACCCATGACCTCACTGTTTGGTCCCTTCACCAAATACCAACCAACATTGCCGGAAACAAAATTAGTACACTTGGAAATACGACTCCGATTTTGATCGGATGATGTAATATGTCACGTGTGAGATAGTGGATGTACTGTATTGATAATTTCGGTGCTGTCCACCAACAAAAAGTGTAGAGGCATGTCTTCCAGAGCACCATCTGTGTCTACCCTTTTAACACTGAATACTCACAGACAGAAGGCTCAGTGTGGTATAAACGTGTGAAGCAAACAGGCAACCATGCCACGTAGTCAGCCTAGTTCTCTCTACTGCCAACTGAGCAAGTTTGAATGGAGTCAAATTGTGACACTCGAGCGGCGGGACGAGACGAGGTTCTGGACGTTACACAGGCGTCCGTCAGGATCGTCGTATCATTAGAACAGCAGTGGTTGATCGTACAGTTACTACATCACTGATAAGAGGGCTTACGAGCCTAAATGTGGCAACACGGAGTATTACGAACCAATTTTTAGCAGAACTCTAGCCTTTCTTCCACTTTCGTCACAGCATCGACGTGCATGTTCTACTGGATCACTTGGGAGATGTAATGGCGCGCCTTTATTGGCTGAAGATGACAGCAGATTCACCATGCACGCAAGTGATGGTCGTTTGCGCTTGGGACGTAGACCTGGTACGTTCTGTCTAGCAGAGTGCATTCGTCCAAGACACACTAGCCCTACCCTAGACCTTATGGTCTGGGGTACGATTGGGGCACGATAGGCTGCAACCCTCGTTCACGTTTGAATGTCTAGAGGGGCCGCTGTGCAGCGGTCGGTACGTGCAGAATTTGGTTAGACACGTTCTTTAGCCGTTCTTGCAACAGGAAGGTTACGTGTTTTTCCAACAGGATAATGTTCTCTCACACTGCCCGTGAAACTCAACGTACTCTGCAAGACGTGCAGTAACTTCCCTGGCCAGCACAAGTACCAGACTTGTCCCGAATCGATCAGGTGTGAAATATGACTGGATGAGACGTGACTCGTGCGATTCGTTAGCCAATAACTCCTACAGAACTACTTGAACATGTGATCAGGAGAGGCAAAATACATCCCAACGTATCCCACGACCGAATTCGCCTGCTGTACGATCGACTGGATGCCAGAGGCAGCACCTGCGTTGCAGCCCGTGGAGGCTACATCACGTACAAATAAGGGTGTTTCAGGATGGGTCGCCTCGTGGTACCTCAGAACCACTTGGGCTATTAATCTGTAAGTCTAATCACTTTACGTACTCCGGATGCACTCTTTCAGCAATAAATCTGGAGTGAATTAGACACTCCTAAAAGGGTGTACTAATATTTTCTCGTAAGTGTAAATACCAGTGCGTTAAAAACAAAGGTGTGGCAAATCACCATTTAGCGTGACACGACATTTTAGTTCATTACAAGAGATTTAAATTTTAATGTTTTTCCATTAATTTTAAATTCCCATTTTAATTACGGCATTGCTATAACGATGAGTGATACAGATATTAGTGTTGCAGTCATGTCACGATAGTATCTCTGTCAGATCCTGTATAGAATTTGACTCGGAGTATGCACGTCTTTTAACAATAATATACCATATATCATTCTAGTTAAAACTTTTTACAGTAGTGAGAAAACTGCATAGGACACTCCTAACGTCAAGAAGGATAGCAGAGATGATCTACAAGACTAGCGTCCAATGTCTTTAACTTTCATCTGCTTTGGAATCATAGAATAAGTCCTGAGTTCAAAGATAATGTACTAACTCGCACAAAACGACGTAGTCCATTGCAATCAGCATAGAATTTGCGAAAATCGGTCATACGAAACCCATTTAACACTTTCCTCAAATGACATCCCTAAAGCCATGTATCAAAGCAGTTCGATAGATGCAGATGAATTTCGAATAGAATATAATATAGTATCAAACAAAGTTATTAACGAAAGTGCAGCCATACGAAATATCAAACTAAATTTTTAAAGTGAAAGCGGATTTATTGATATGGAAGACGCGGTTTGTTATCTTGTATGGAGAGTCTTCGTGTGACCTAGAAGTAAATTAAGGCGTGCCCAATGGAAGTGTGTTGCGACTCTTGCTGTTCATGTCTTTTTGTTGTTGTAGTGGTCTTCAGTCCGAAGACTGGTTTGATGGAGCTCTCTTTTGTACTCTATCCTGAGCAAGTTCCTTCATCTCCGAATAACTTTTTATTTATCTTCATTTTCTCTTCGTGTTGCTGGCTCCAGTTATTGCTTCTAGGAGTACATTCCTGCGGCTGAATGTTTGATTTTGTAGGTTCTTGTTGAACTGCATAACTGATGGAATTCCTTCTGTTGCTATGAATATCTATTTATTTTATCCCATTCATCTATACCACACAGACTTCACAATCTCCATTTTCATATAACCATCAATTATATTGTTGTAGACAAAATTAAAAAAAGGAAAGAAAAAAAAAACACGTGCGCTTCCTACAGAGGACGCCCGCTACTACTTATTTCTGCTGTTTTCACATATTCCAAAGAGTTTACGAAGCAAAAGAGTTTACAAACTTTCTCTAAAAAAGTAGAATCCTTACCACACTACATCATTATCTCATGAATGAGTCCCGAAATAAATTTAATAATACGCGTTAGATTGTATAGAATTTTGAGTATACCAGATATTTCGTAATTTCAAATATTTCTACAAGAAGGATATTTTTAGCTGTGTCGATTGTAGCAACTTAATTCATCTTTTTACATTTTAGCCTGAAATATAATACATCGTATACAAAATCAAATCAAATGAGGATGTTCACCTATACCAGATTCGGGATTAATGCTGGTATCGGCTACTTTTTTTAAAAAGGGTGATGTTAGAAAGGGGTGTCCATTACACACTCCAGATAAATACCTTCAAAAATGACTTTCCCCAATTGAATTGAATACAGTCTCTTATTCTGGTTTTTCTTTTGTTGATGTTCATCTTAAATGCTCCCTTCAAGATACTGACTATACCTCCTAAATGCTCTTCAAGTCCTTTGCTGCTTTTGTTAGAATTACAACGTCATCAGCAAACCTCAAAGCTTTTATTTGTTCTCTCTGAACCTTAATTTCTAGTCCAGTACTTCCTCTGGTATGGTCATCGTACAGATTGAATAAAATCGGGGATAGGCTGCAACCCTGTCTCTCTCACTTCTTAACCACTATTTCACTTTCATGCCCCTCGACTCCTACAACTGCCATTTGGTTTCTGTACAATTTGTAAATAGCTTCGTTCCCTATGTTTTACACCTCCTTTCTTCAGATTCAGAGACGCTATTCCAGTCAACATTATCGGGAGCTTTCTCTAATTCTACAGACGCTATATACGTAGGTTTGCCTTTCCTTAGACTCTTTCTCCAGAATCAAAACTGATCTACCAGTTTTCTTCTGTGAAGAATTTGTGGTAGTATTTTGCACCCATAACTTATGAAACTAAAAGTTCGGTAAAATTCACTCCTGTTAGTACCTGATTTCTTTGGAGATGGAATTATTACTTTCTTCTTGAAGTATGAGGGAATTTTGCCTGTCTCATAGGTCTTGGAACCCAAGTGGAATAATTTTGTCACGGCTGGCTCTGCCAAGGCTGTTAGTAGATCTGATAAAATTTCGTCTACACCAGGGGAATTATTTCAACTTAGGTCTTTCAGTGATCTGTCAAATTCTTCTCGCAGTGTCATATCTCCCATCTCACCTTCGCATACGTCCTCTTCCCTTTCTACAACACTGCCTGCATGTCAACATTCCATGTACAGACCCATTACAAACTCCTTCCTTCTTTGAACTTTCTATTCTTTGCTAGTGCTGGTTTTCCATATGAGCTCTTGATATTCGTACAGCTACTTCGCTTTTTTACGAAGGTCTCGTCAATTTTGCTGCAGGCGATGCCAATCTCTCCCCTAGTGATGTATGCCTCTATATCTTTACGTTTGTCATCTAGCCATTCCTGCTTAGCCATCATGCTCTTTTCGACTGCCTCATTTGCTGCATTTCCATAGTTTTTCTTTTCATCAGTTAAATTCATTATGTTTTGTAACATCCATGGATTTCTACTAGGACCTGTCATTATTTGTAACAAATAAATTGTGATCAGAGTCCACATCTGCGCAAAGGAGATGTCTCCAGGTCATTTCTAGATATAGATCATCCTTCCATTATTCCTAAACCAAGTGTTAGCGATGATTAAATTATTATCTGCACAAAATTGTACACGGAGGCTTCCTCTATCATTCCTTTCATTTAGTCCACACTCACCTATTATTTTTTCTTCTGTTTCTTTAAGTAATATCTAATTGAAGCCCCCATCTGTCAAATTTTCATCTCCCTTAACTATCTGAATAATTTCGTTTATGTCACCACACATTTCTTCAGTCTCTTCATCATCTGCGGAGCTAGTTGGCATATAAACGTGTGTTACTGTGGTTAGTGTGAGCTTTGCGTCTGTCTTGGCTACGATATTGTGTTCACTATGCTGTTAGTAATAACGAACGCACATTCCTACTTTCTTATTGATTATTAGACGTAATCCTGCATGACCTCAAATTACATTTGTATTTGTAATCCTGTATTTCAGTATTCACCTGAACATAAGTCCTATTCCCTCTGCCACAAATCTTCACTAATTCCTACCATATCTAACTTAAACCATATATTTCCCCTTTTTAAATTTTCTAACGTACCTGTCTGATTAAGAGAGAAAATACTCCACGCTTCAACTCGTAAAACGCCAATTTTGTTTCTGCTGACGATGACATCCTCCTGAATGGTCCCCGTTCGGAGATCCAAACGGGGGACTATTTTACCTCTGGAATATTTTACTGAAGATGATGCCATCGTCATTCAACAGTACAGTAAAGCTGCATGCCCTTGTGAAAGCTAGCGGGTATAGTTTCCCATTGCTTTCAGCCGTTCGCAGTACCAGCAGAGCATGTCCATTTGGGTTGACGTTACAAGGTCAAATCACTCAGTCATCCAGACTGCTACCCAGCAACTACTGAAAAATCTGCTATCCGTTTTCAGGAACCACATGTTCATCTGGCCTGTCAAAAGATGCCCTTCCGTTATGGTTAAACCTACGGTACTGCTACCTGTATCGTTGAGGCACGCAAGGCACTTCAACCAACGGCAAGGTCCCTGGTTCACGACTGGCATGGCGCGGAGGGAGGGAGGGGAGTGTTAACTTTGTATATCGAAATGAATCTCAGACTTCTGAAGATGATGCAGTTACCTACACTGGAGTACAGCCAGGGATAAGCAACGAATAGTTTCAGATGTAGATAAGATTTAGAAGCGATGAAAGAATTTACATTATAGGTTACATTTTCGGAATGGTAAAATGTAGTTCCTCACATAACTCAGAAACGTAGTATGTTATCACTGTAATGTCGATGAATCACAACTAGATTACGTTAACACGTACAAACACCTGGGTGTAGCACTTTATAGCCATATGACTTGGAAAGATTACGTAGGTTCAGTCGTGGATGAAGCAGGTGGCAGACGTGTTTATTAGTGCTGTACCCAGTGTGTGGGACTCTTAGATAAGGGGACAAAAGGGGATTTGGAATTTATGCAAATAAGAGCAGCTGGCCGCTGTGGGAGAGCGGTTATAGGGGCTTCAGCCCGGAACCGCGCTGCTGCTACGGTCGCAGGCTCGAATCTTGTCTTGGGCATAGATGTGTGTGATGCCCTTAGATTAGTTAGGTTTAAGTAGTTCTAAATCTAGGGGACTGATAACCTCAGGTATTAAGTCCCATAGTGCTCAGAGCCATTTGAACCACGTGAAATAAGAGCAACATGAATGGTCACATTTATACTTAACAAATGGGAGAGCGTCACTGCAGTGCCGAAAGAAATGAACCGGCCGACACTTGAATACAGATGCCAGGTATCCCATGGAAGTCTACTTGCAAAGGGTCAGTGAACAGTGTTGTGCAAGGAATCTAGAAATATACTGCAGCTTCGTACATACAGTTCTGGTGGGGGCCTCAAATAAGGAATTAAACTAATTACAGAGTAGACGAAGTCATTTAGAAGCAATCATTTATCACGTGCTTCACGGGGGATGGAATGGGAAGATGTCTTAATACTGACAAGTAAACCTTACGAAAACACAGACTTTGATTTTGAGCGGGTTTGAATATGTTGTTGTGTAGAGCAAAATAAGAGACACGTATTTTCCATACGTGGCTAAGCTGCCATTAACGGGCGGAAACACCCCTTTGAAAACAACAGAGTTTAGTATTTGTGAAAGAATACCGTTGAAAAAGTAACGGACATTAAAAGAAGTCAAATGAAAGTATTTTTGTTTTTAATGTACTTTACAACTATGCACCCATATTTGTCCCAAAATTCATTTACTTCGGAGTCCCCTCCCCCACACTGCTTTGTTTTGCATGTCGACATTTGACTAATAGCAAAACAAATAACATTGTTAATGAGAGATACAGTCATATATGATGAAGTGCTATTCCAAAGACGAGTTTGTCAGAAATTAGCTAACAATATCTTTATATCGTTGTACATGCAACTGATATGTGTCCACTTCAGTACCACCTGTCATGTTGGTTTGTTGAATGGTCTTTCTCATACTTATATATATATATATAATTTTATGAAATATAAATAATTGTGTTTTATTTTTATATTTCGCAAATTTTTTCTTCTTTTCAAGTTGTAACATTTTCAGAATTAATTATGTTATATCTGAAATTGTTTGAACACCTTTGTTGGAGCACTATTGTTAATCTGTACAAAACCAGGAAATGTAGGACTGTTCAGGTCAAAAAGTATGCTGAATATGAGGGAGCTTCGAAAGTATGGCTCTCCGACAAACATAGGTGCACCGCTGTAAAGTACATTAAGAATACAGAACTTACATTTGATGTTTATCTTTATATATCTGTTACCGTTTCGATGGTTTTCATTCAGAAGTATTAAACTCAATTTTTTTCTGGGGCATCTTTCGCTGCCTTAACATCCATATGGGCACATGTATAAAAAACATGTGTTTCTTACACATTTTGTTTTACATTACAGGATATTCTACGCTGATGGGAATCGAAGTGTGTGCCTCCTACGAACGAAAGAAAGAATACGTATAACGAGCGCAATCCAACAAGCTAGTCTAAGTGTATGGACGCCGCATGACGACAACTACGTTACTAGTGCAATAATACTGTACCGCCTCTAGTACCATGTGTCTATTGCTCGGGATTGTTGTTAAACGAGCACTGTTTGATATAGATTCTTTTTAATTACCCAGTACTGGAACCAATGGAATTATACCAATTAAAGCGTGTTGTTTAGAAACTGCAAAATTTAGCACCACTGTTACGATAAGTCGAATTTTTTCCTCTTTTCTTTTCCCAGTTGTTAGTTGTCAGTCCATTTAAAAAAAAAAAATGCGGATGTACCTCAGACCAGTAAACAATCAAAAAACTGTTTAGTTAGGCCAAAAAACCCCTAAGGTTTCCCCATCACTGTTCTTCATATCTCGTCGTGTAACGACAGATATCATCCGCCAACATCGAAACACAGAATTACTGTGAATATGCCCATATTTGGGAGGCCCATTGCTCTTACCAAAAAACCACCGTCCTCGGGCACAGCTGACACCTGTCAGCTGTCTCCAGAATAGATTAGCCAACTGCCCGGTTTTAGACCGTACAGTCTGATTTTGCCGGCCGGTGTGGCCGAGCGGTTCTAGGCACTTCAGTCTGGAACCGCGCGACCGCTACGGTTGCAGGTTCGTATCCTGCCTCGGGCATGGATGTGTGTTATGTTCTCAGGTTAGTTAGGTTTAAGTAGTTCTATGTTCTAGGGGACTGATGACCTCAGATGTTAAGTCGCATAGTGCTCAGAGCAATTTGATCAGTCCGCTTTTAAATAAAAACCGTTGTATCCGACCGAACATCCCGGCGGAACGCCAAAAGTATTGTTTTCGAAGCCCTTTGAATAAGGCTAAATTCAAACTTGCTAATTTCATTTTTTTAAAATTTTGTACAGAAGCCAAGTATTGAAAATGGAGTGAGTTAAACTTTTCAATCTGACAATTCTTTGATTTCAATATTGCGTCACAACTTGGGAGCACTTTGTATTTGTGACAACGAATTCCAAAGTATTTTAATATAGGTCGGCGCGTTCATTTGTTCGACAAGCCATGTCAAAGAGGTCAACGAAGCATTTTGCTTTTAATACAACGCTGTGTCCATTGACGTCATTCATTTGACGACAGCTATACTAATGAACTAGGAAGGACAGGCCAATAGTGGCTTGTATTTTCGTATGACAGCTGTATGTCACTTTCACGTGCACGACAAAGCAGATTTACAATATCAGTCTTTGACTACTTACTTTTCTGCACGGGTGTATTATATAACGCCGAAAGAGAAGAAACGAAACAAGCCGTGACAATGTGGCTTTTCATTTTGTAATAAAATAAATGACAGAAAGCTTACAAGTTGTAACAGGATTACGCCAAGGAGATGGGCTATCACCTGTCCTCTTCAACCTGGCACTTGAGAAGGTAATGCGGGATTTCAACAAAGAAAACATCAAGGGCATTCAAATTGGTAATGAACACATTACATATCTGGCCTATGCAGACGACATTGCACTATTATCATGCACACAAGAAGATCTGAAGAGAAGTATCCACACCTTGGAGTTATTGGCAGCTAGGATCGGTCTACAAATTAGCTCTGAAAAGACAGAGTATATGACCATAGGATGAAAGATCCAGAACTCTCAAGATTTAATTGTGAACAACACCAGGTATAAACATGTGAAAGAGTTCAATTACCTTGGATCACTTTTTACAGAAGTAACATCAACTGAAGCAGAGATAAAAGCACGACTGCAGGCGGGAAACAGATACTATCACTCTCTAGACCCTATATTAATATGTAGAAGTGTCTCGCAACAACTAAAGCTACGGTTGTATTAAACATTAATAATGCCAGTAGTACTTTATGGTTCTCAAACCTGGATCACTCTAAAACAAGACCTTAAGCGACTGCTAACATTTGAAAGGAAAGTCCTCAGGAAAATATTTGGACCTGTCAGAGATCAGACTACTTGAGAATGGAGAAGACGCCATAACACTGAATTAGAAGAGCTGTACAAGGAGCCTAACATCTTGGGAATGATGAGAAGCAAAAAACTGCAATGGGCTGGACATGTTGTTAGAATGGAGGCAACAAGATGGCCCAAAATCACAATGGACTGGATCCCGTCAGGCAGCAGACCAGTGAGAAGACCTAGAAAGAGGTGGATCGATGGAGAGAGAAGACCTGTTGCAGCTGGGAGTCACGGAAAACTGGAGACAGATAGCAGAAGAAAGAGACAGATGGAGAGCTCTAACTGTGGTGGCGCGCGGTCCTCTGGGCCTGATCGCGTGATGACGATGATGAATAAAGACTTGTTGTTGTTGTTGTTGTGGTCTTCAGTCCTGAGATTAGTTTGATGCAGCTCTCCATGCTACTCTATCCTATGCTAGCTTCTTCATCTCCCAGTACCTACTGCAGCCTACATCCTTCTGAATCTGCTTAGTGTATTCATCTCTTGGTTTCCCACTACGATTTTTACCCTCCACGCTGCCCTCTAGTACTAAATTCGTGATCCCTTCATGCCTCATAACATGTCCTACCAACCGATCGTTTCCTCTACTCAAGTTGTCCCACAAACTCCTCTTCTCCACAATTCTATTCAATACCTCCTCATTAGTTATGTGATCTACCCATCTAACCTTCAGCATTCTTCTGTACCACCACATTTCGAAAGCCTCTATTCTCTTCTTGTCCAAACTATTTATCGTCCATGTTTCACTTCCACACATGGCTACACTCCATACAAATACTTTCAGAAACGACTTCCTAACACTTAAATCAATACTCGATGTTAACAAATATCTCTCCTTCAGAAACGTTTTCCTTGCCATAGTCAGTCTACATTTTATATCCACTCTACTTCGACCATCATCAGTTATTTTGCTCTCCAAATAGCGAAACTCCTTTGCTACTTTAAGTGTCTCATCGGTTGTTATAACTGCCATCTGGTTTCTGTACAAATTGTAAATAGCCTTTCGCTCCCTGTATTTTACCCCTGCCACCTTCAGAATTTGAAAGAGAGTATTCCAGTCAACACTGTCAAAAGCTTTAACTAAGTCTACAAATGCTAGAAACGTAGGTTTGCCTTTCCTTAACCTTTCTTCTAAGATAAGTCGTAGGGTCAGTATTGCCTCACGTGTTCCAACATTTCTACGGAATCCAAACCGATCTTCACTGAGGTCGGCTTCTACCAGTTTTTCCATTCGTCTGTAAGGAATTCGCGTTAGTATTTTGCAGCTGTGTCTTATTAAACTGATAGTTGGGTAATTTTCACATCTTTCAACACCTGCTTTCTTTGAGATTGGAATTATTATAATCTTCTTGAAGTCTGAGGGAATTTCGCCTGTCTCATACATCTTGCTCACCAGATGGTAGACTTTTGTCAGGACTGGCTCTCCGAAGGCTGTCAGTAGTTGTAATGGAATGTTGTCTACTCCTGGGGCCTTGTTTCGACTTAGGTCTTTCAGTGCTCTGTCAAACTCTTCACGCAGTATCATATCTCCCATTTCCTCTTTATCTACATCCTCTTCCATTTCCATAATATTGTCCTCAAGAACATCGCCCCTGTATAGACCCTCTATATACTCCTTCCACCTTTCTGCTTTTCCTTCTGTACTTAGAACTGGGTTTCCATCTGAGCTCTTGATATTCATAAAAGTGGTTCAATTTTCTCCAAAGGTATCTAATTTTCCTGTAGACAGTTTCTATCTTACCCCTCGTGAGATAAGCCTCTACATCCTTACGTTTGTCCTCTAGCCATCCCTGCTTAGTAATTTTGCACTTCCTGTCGATCTCATTTTTGAGACGTTTGTATTCCATTTTGCCTGCTTCACTTACTGCATTTTTGTATTTTCTCCTTTCATCAATTAAATTCAAGATCTCTTCTGTTACCCAAGGATTTCTACTAGCCCTCGTCTTTTTACCTACTTGATCCTCTGCTACCTTCACTATTTCATTCCTCAAAGCTACCCATTCCTCTTCTGCTGTATTTCTTTCTCCCATTCCTGTCAATTGTTCCCTTATGCTCTCCCTGAAACTCTGTACGACCTATGGTTCTTTCAGTTTGTCCCACTCCCATCTCCCTAAATTCCCACCTCTCTTCAGTTTCTTTAGTTTTAATCTACAGTTCATAACTAATAGATTGTGGTCAGAGTCCACATCTGCCCCTGGAAATGTCTTACAATTTAAAACCTGGTTCCTAAATCTCTGTCTTATCATTATATAATCTATCTGAAACCTTTCAGTATCTGCAGGGTCCTTCCATGTGTACAATCTTCTTTCATGATTCTTGAACCATGTGTTAGCTATGATTAAGTTAAGCTCTGTGCAAAATTCTACCAGGCGGCTTCGTCTTTCGTTCCTTAGCCCCAATCTATATTCACCTACTACGTTTCCATCTCTTCCTTTTACTACTGTATTTAATTCCAGTCACCCATGACTATTAAATTTTCGTCTCCCTTCACCATCTGAATAATTTCTTTTATCTCATCATACATTGCATCAATTTCTTCATCATCTGCAGAGCTAGTAGGCACATAAATTTGCAATACTGTAGTAGGCGTGGGCTTCGTGTCAAGGAACACATCTGTCGAACAAATGAACGCGCCAAGTATACCCACTGTTTCGAGTGGCTGATTGATCTCGTGAAGTATTTTGTCGTGAGTGTATAAGGTGAACCACACACGCCATCCGTTTCGTTTGAAATTGAAGTGTTTACGAACGACATTATAGTGACTGAGTGTTAGTGTACGTATATAACACCCTATTATAGTGTGCTTCTCAGATATAGCAGGCTACAAAATAGCGCCATGAGTGTCGTTTCAATGACTGATGGCTTCAGGAAACAGACATTTTACGGGAACAATGAATAATCAGGACGTTATAAAACATGCCGTGTAAGTTTTACAGTGAAATACTACTCAGTGAAATCGGTACAGCATCATGCCAGTACCAAGGTTCATATTGATAAGGTGTGAACTGTCTTATGAAACTGTCCGCAGCTCGTGGTCGTACGGTAGCGTTGTCGCTTCCCGCGCCCGGGTTCCCGGGTTCGATTCCCGGCGGGGTTATGGATTTTCTCTGCCTCGTGATGACTGGTTGTTGTGTAATGTCCTAAGGTTAGTTAGGTTTAAGTAGTTCTAAGTTCTAGGGGACTGATGACCATAGATGTTATGTCTCATAGTGCTCAGAGCCATTCTTTTCTTAAGAAACTCCACTCATTAACGGTATTTGGTGCCAGCGGCAACTAGTCAGGGAGAGGAAGTTTCAGCAACCGAACTTATTAACACATCATGGAGGGAAACATCATCACAGATACCTTTCAAAAGACTTTGGTAGTGGACAAGATACGAAATATCACAAAAAAAATCACATGGATAATCTAAAGCTGATGCTATAGTCGAGAGTGTATTGGCTCCACATTCTCTGCAACAAATTCTGATAAAAGTTGGTACAACGCCATTCTCGATTGCATTTGATGCTTCTGATAAAGAAAATATGAAATTATTTCTGCCGGTCGGAGTGGCCGAGCGGTTCTAGGCGCTACAGTCTGGAACCGCGTGACCGCTACGGTCGCAGGTTCGAATCCTGCCTCGGCCATGGATGTGTGTGATGTCCTTAGGTTAGTTAGGTTTAAGTAGTTCTAAGTTCTAGGGGACTGATGACCTCAGATGTTAAGTCCCATCGTGCTCAGAGCCAAATTATTTCTAGTTATTATTCCGTATGTCGACCAAGAACCGGGAACGACTTCAGCTGTTATAGATTTTTACGAAGACGCGGGCAAATCATGAAGCTTCGATAGCCAAGAAACATAGAGAGAGCATCATTAAGACTAGTTTTTCAGGATCGCAACTAATTGCTTATGATGCGGACAACTATTCCGTCAATTACGTGAAAAACTAATCTATTTTCGAGGATTTGAAAAAAATGTTTCAAACAGTACATTTATCTCATACACTTATTGCAGAACACTGCGAAATATGAACTAAAACTACTGTCATACGATGTTGAATCGTTGGTGATTAAGGTATTTAAAGAGTTATATTCTAGCGCGAAGAAGGTAAGTGAGCTGAAGAGCTTGTTTGAGTTCATGCTGTCAGGATACTCCACAGTACACCGAGATTTATTACATGCCTCTCCGTAGCGCAGAGGTAGCGTTACATCTTACTACGCAAAGGCGCGCGGGTTCGATTCCCGGGTGGGGACTGGGTGTTGTGTGTGTTTCGTCATCACTGATACACAAACCGCCGAATTGGCGACAAATAAAAAGACTTGCACAATGGCAGCCGAACCTCGAGGGGGGGATATCTCGGCCAGTAAATGCCATTCTACGTTCATTTCAATTTTTACATGCTTGTTGATTCTTTTTTTCTGCTGTACACAGATTGCTCTTGAACTGGCCATTGTCGAAGTCCAGTTTCCTAAGCCAGGGTGAAGACAAAATTATTTAGACATTCGTAGCTCATGACACGACAGTGAACTTGACGATGAAGTAACACTCCAAAAGATTCACATTTATTTTGTCCAAAAGTTATGTATCTATTTAGTAAAATCATAAAACACGTATAAAGTGATTATATACTAATAACTGAAATATATTCCGTATTTCTGAAGTTGAGTACAGAAACTATTAAGAGACAAAGAAATAATTTCTTCGGACTCATGGTATTACAAGCGTTAAAAAAATATCCGCTATGTGAACAAACAAAATTTGTCATTAGAAGCTCAGAAAGTCTAACTAGGGTTCTGGAATATCTAGAAACGTGGTTTGACTTCAGTGGAGGTTCAATTTTCAAGCTTATCTCTTAGTTAAATCTTGAATAACCACTTAAAATAGAGACCATAATGAATCTTATAGGTTCCCGGAATGAAATTTTCACTCTACAGCGGAATGTGCACTGGTGTGAAACCTCCTGGCAGATTAAAACTGTGTGCTGGACCGGGACCGGAACTCGAGACCTTTGCCTTTCGTGGGCAAGAGCTCTATCCAAGCACGGCTCACGACCCGTCCTCAGAGCTTTAATTCCGCCAGTACCTCGTCTCCTACCGTCCGAACTTCACACAAGGTTCGCAGGAGAGCCTAAGTGAAGTTTGGAAAGTTGAAGACGAGGTACTGGCGGAATTAAAGCTGTGTGTACGGATCCTGAGTCGTACTTCGGTAGTTCAGGTGGTGGAGCACTTGCCTGCCAGAGGCAAAGGTCTCGACCGGCACACAGATTTAATCTGTCAGGAAGTTTCAAACTTATAGCTTATTTCAACATAAATATAAGCGGAGACGGACTATTGTCAGAAATATGTGCAGTGGATGACGTCTTTCCATTGATTAAGGACTTACCAGACTCAAACATTTCAAACAAACGTGTGCCACTTTTTAAGAGATGCAAAGAACATGATTTGCTAAAACTTGTTCAGCATGTGATAGCAGTGCCACCGTCCTATTTGTTTGTAGAGCCGATTTTCAGTGTGATGCTAAATATCTGAAGCAAAGAAGGAAACAGACTGAAAGTGGAAATGGTGAAAGCTGAATTGTCTGTGAGTTTTAACTACTGTATGCAATGTGCAGTATTTGTTAAATTTGTGGAATCCTGCAAAGAGAAAAAACTTGTTAAAGCTATGAGGTCAAAGAAGAAGTGTAACTTCAAAATAGAAGTAAGAAAGAAGCTAGAGGCTTGTAGTAATGAATTCACAGTATTTACAGTGAATATCGTGTTAAATATATGCATGCCTCCTGTTATTGTAGCTATAATGTAGGTGTCTTCTAAGGTGTTGTGACTAACAATAACAATAACAATAATAAACACATTTTTGATTTGTCCGGTTTTGGCTCTAGTTAAAGTTAGCAGCTCCACCCCGCAATGAGGGAACTACCGGAGAGTAGTTATTATGTATGAATTGTGGTTTCATGTATTGCGACACAAACAGCTGACTGTAGTGCACGTCCACTTCGTCTCAAGAGTATCAAGTTTGCAGCAGTGGAACACTAAGAGCCATTTGTTTTAAATACTTCCGACGGTTATGGGTTTGGCAGGCAAGAGTGCAAGATTGGGTACAGTGGTATTGACATTATGCAGTCTAAACACGGCTCTGGAGCAATGAAGAGAAAAGAAGAAAAGAGAGAGAGAGAGCGTACCGGGAAAAAGTCAGACAAGTTTATTCAGCCTCGGATTTGTTTTTACCTCAGTACACAATGATAAATAAAATGACGAAAAGCAGTTACCTTTTGCTCATGTTGCAGAAGTGGAAAACGGTAAAGATAAATCTATTCTGTGACTGTGTAATAATTACATTTTTTTAAATTTGTCACTTCGTATAATTATATCTCCTCGACTGCGCTGTTGTATACATGAGCCGCGCGGTTTAAGACGTCATGTCACGGGTTACGAGGCCTCTCTCTCCGGAGGTTCGAATCCTCCCTCGGGCATGGGTGTGTGTGTTGTTCTTAGCATAAGTAAGTTTAAGTTAGATTAAGTAGTGTGTAAATCTAGTGACCGATGACCTCTGCAGTTTGATCCCTTAAGAATTCAAATACATTTGAACGTTTGTATACATGAGTAATTTCTATTTATAGCCAGGCAGGTAAATAGTGTGATTTATTTGGAATCTGCAGTGATAATGCAGGAAACAGAAGTCATTCAACTCACTGTCAGGCTTCTGTTGAATTTAACGAGAACTCTGTTGAAGTGGGACCAATGAAAAACGGTAAGGAGAAATCAGGTTTTACTTTGTGACCGGAACAACTTGGCCCGTGGCTGTAATCAGTATTTGTTGGTAGATGCGGTTAGTCGGCGTCGTTGAAACAACTGCCATTGTATGCACACTAACGGTGGATGGCGAAGTATTGTTACTGGTGTTTGACTGAGACGGGGAATGACAATGAGTGAAGAACTATAATCCTCTTCCACGAATGATTCTCATTTCCATGCATCATTCCTACCACAGGAAATTATCGGTATGGCACGCGAAGTGGCCGGTACTGCACGCACCGTTCATCATCATCATTCCGCCACCGTTACATCCAAACGGTATAACTGTTGACCTTATCTTGATACATAGCAATGTGTTGCGTACGGAACAAAGGGATAATAACTACTGCCGCCGAGGGGAGTGGAAAATTATGGGGGAAGGACTCACGTAGTGCTACCAACATTGTTACCTTGTGTTACTTTTTGACGATTTGCTGGGGTGAAAAGGACGCACGGAAGTAACAAGGTTCCTCGCACGCGCATAACATAGACGTTTCGTGTCAACAAGTTACTCATTTTTGTAACAATGAATATGAAGCGACATGAAATGAAGATTGCAGCTCAAGGACTAACAATAAGCTGTTGACGGCGTAGTGGCTACAGCAAAGCCATATAATGTGAGATAGTGTTGATTGACAGCAGTGACGAAATTGCTACACCTATTGCTTCTAAACTTAAAAGTGTCGAACACAAATGCCAGATACAACATTTTGTGTCAGATCTCCTGCTCGATTGATAGGAATGAGTAGGCTATAATAGTCAAAGGATGTTCCCCACGTCACCTGAAGCTGAACGACGTATAAAATCTTGTTGGCTGTGTAGTAGGTTCGTTCAAGTAAAGGTATGATGACCGATGACGAGCCTTTGCAAACTGTCTTCGTGCGCATGCACAGCTTCCTGATCGTCGTCACGTCATAACTAGGCTCACCAAACGTCCGGAATTAGCCCGACAGTATCGTTTTTCGAGCGCTTTCCGGGGTAATGGCCAGTGCTGCAAAAATGTTCGGGGTTTGAGAATTTTGTGACTTTGGAGGGTTTTTTTTGAGTTTGGGACCTATATTTTCAGTAACAGTGTAACGCTCTCTTTACGGTCGTGCCTCCCTCAACCGACCTTTGAACAAGCGCTAACGTCGATGGAGAGCTGTGGCTACCGGTTTCGTCACAACTTTGTTATTTGGCATCACAACAGTGGTCGATATGCTTATGTTGTGTTCGCGTGTGAAGTAACTTGTCTGCACGTTTTTGATCATTTTATCTCTGTTCGTTTTTGGTCGGATCGCTTAGCAATTAGCAAAACAAAGTGTATGTTTAATGTTAACCTGGAAAAGGAATTCAGATTTCTCAAATTTTTTAATAAGTGCATCAATGAACGTTTTCATTAAGCACTATGTACTAGAGAACTTCCCGTTGCTGCTAAAGGAAATGATGATACTGAGGACCACATGAAAACACCTAAATATAGCCGCGCTATTAATGCTACTGGTTCACCAATAACAGATTTTTTTAAAGCAAGAGGTGGGAATACCAGTGATGTAGAGTATGTGGCTGAAGAGGTTACATTTTGTTACCACAAATCTGGAAGCGAACCCAATTTCAAAACATCAGATTGAACATATAAAATGCTTAAATCGTTTATGTGACCCAAAATAATCATCTGTTTGAACCAAAACCAACGCATTTACTATTGTGTGTACTGAGAAATACAACTGAATGATGTTTATTGTTTCACTCAAATAGAAAAGAAATATAAAAATATATCGTGAATTCGGCCCAAAAAATTGTGGCAATCGTAACCATGATACCTTTACGTTATTCGAACGCATATTCAGTTTGTTTCGCTGTTTGGTCACCTGTGGTGCTAGCTTGCATCATTGCTCTCTTTACGTTGCTCAAATGTTTCGACATCCCATTTGTGGTCGTTCTTCTTGGAGCGATCATCGAACACCATTCCCAGCAGTGTTACAAATGTTAATGAAAAAATCTCTGAATTATTCATGTCACTTGACACTTCATCATTACCATCATAATTCTTTTTTTTGCGTATTTTGATGGTAGGCATACTAGCTGAGTACCCGGCATAGCCCGAGTATGTATTTACTCCTGTCTGCTATTAGTCCATGTCCTTCATCCCCTCTCTCTGTCCACCTCCATCGCCCACCAGTCTCTGTCCATCTCCTACTGCCCGACTCTCTATCTCCTCATCACACCTCTCTCTGTCCGTTTCTTCATTCCTCCTCTCTGTCTGTGCACCTTCTCCTCTCCTCTTCTTTCTCCACGTTATGACCCTCACCCAAAGAGTAGTCTGGTGGTCCTTCACGGTACTTCATTCCAGATCGTACCTAATATGTTCCAGGGATCTAGGATGAATAACTTTAGAAAACATTGGTGGAAATTAACAGAGATCTGATAGATAATGTGAATACTAAACAGTCCTGATACCGAGGATCTGTTAAAAACTAAACATTACACGTCAGATGGTAATCGGTTTCGATTTTTTCATAAGATCGAAACTGGTTACCATCTGAGATGTGAGGTATAGTTTCTCCTAAATTCTTGCGATCAGGAGTGAGTAGCACTTTTATGTTTTAGGATGAGCTTTTTATCGTCGGCTTAGCCTCCGTATGCACAGGTGAAACGCATTTCACATATATTGAACACATTTCGCACGTATTTCGCCCTACAGTTTCATTTTCATGGAGGTAAATTTTCATGCAATCATATCCTCCTAAGTTTTGTGTAGTTCAATGCTGTAAATCTGCAGGTATAAAGGATGGTATATATGGCTATTGTCTACGACAATATTTGCCAATAGTGAGATTAGTGGCAGTGGTTTGAGGTACCGTTTTTGATTAGTGATCAAAACGTCCACCGTCCCTCGTTCGAAACCGGCCAACTCTTAAATTTTGGGAAATAATCAACATTATCGGTGGAAGACTTCCGGCATAAGTAATCACTCTCATTCTGCCAATGGCCTCGTCAAAGAGGGCGGAGGAGCGGACAGTGGTTCAGGGCACTTTCTTGTCCTTGGGGTAAAAACTGCACCTGTGTGTCCACAGGACATTTGGTCTGCAATTAAAAAGGTTTCATGATGATCTCGTTATTGGCAAAAGATTCCGGAATAGCCCCCATTCGAATCTTGAAGGCGGACTGCCGAGGGCGATGTGACCAATACAAAAAGCTTAAATAATCAACGAAAGGATAACGTTCTACGAGTCGGGGCGTTGAACTTCAGAAGCTTGATCGAATTAGGGAAGCTAGAAAATCTGAAAATAGAAATGAGAAGCCTCAATCTAAATACAGTAGAGGTCATTGAAGTGAAATGGAAAGAATACAAGGATCTCTGGTCTGATGAGTATGGGGTAATAACAAAAGAGGCTGAAAATTGTATCGTAGGAGTAGGATTTGTTATGGACAAGAAGGTAGCCCAGAGAGTGCTTTACTGTGAACAGTTCTATGATGGGGTTGTTCTTATCAGAATCAACAGTAAATAAACACCGAAAACGATAGTTAAGGTATACATGCCGACGCCGTAAGCTGAAGATGAAGAGACAGAGAAAGTAGATGAGGAAATTGAGAGGGTAATACAGTACGTAAAGGGAGATGAAAAAGTAACGGTCATGGGACACTGGAATGTAGTAATTTGGGTAGGAGTAGAAGCAAAGGTTGCAGGAGAATATGGGTTTGGGACACGGAATGAAACAGGGAAGAGACTAATTGAGTTCTGTAATAAATTTCAGTTATTAATAGCAAACACTATGTTCGAGAATCACGAGAGGAGGTGGTATACTTGGAAAAGGCCAAGTGATACGGGAAGTTTCAGTTATTTTACGTCACAGTCAGAGAAAGATTCCGAAATCAGGTATTGGATTGTAGGAGCAGATATAGACTCGTATCACGATGTAGTAGAGATGAAGAGTAGGCTGAAGTTTAACAAATTAGTCAGGAAATATCTATACGCAAAGAAGTGAGATACAGAAGTACTAAGGAATGAGGTGATACGCTTGAAGATCGCTAAGGATATAGATCCAGCAAAAAGAAATAGCACAGTGGGCAGTACGTTTGCAGAGGAATGGACATCTCTTAAAAGGGCAATCATAGAAGTTGGGAAGAAAAGCATAGGCACAAAGAAGATAACTGCGAAGAAACAGTGAGTAACAGAAGAATTACATTTGCTGACCGATGAAAGAAGGAAGTACAAAAATGTTTAAAGAAAGTCAGGAACGCAAAAATGAAGTTCACTGTGGAATGAAACAAATAGGAAGTGCGGATAAGTTAAGACGAAATGAACGCTTGAAAAATTGGAATAAATCGAAAAAGAAATGATTGTCTGAAGAACTAACGCAGCATTCAGGAAAGTCAAAATAACCTTTGGTGAAATTAAAAGCAGCGGTGGTAACATTAAGAGTGCAACGGGAACTCTACCGTTAAGTGCAGAGGAGAGAGCGGATAGGTTGAAAAAGTACAGTGAAGGGCTCTATGAGGGAGAAGATCTCTCTGATGTGTTAGAAGAAGGAACAGGAGTCGATTTCGAAGAGGTAGGGGGTCCAGTATTAGCATCAGAGTTTAAGAGAGCTTTGGAGGGATTAATATCAAATAAGGCAGAAGGGGTGGATAAAATTTCATCAAAGTTTCTAAAATTATTCCGAGAAATGGCAGCAAAACGACTATTCATGTTGGTATGTAGAATGTTTGAGTGTGGCGACATACCACATTGTCCGTAAAACACTATCGGAAAAATATCCTCCACACAATTCCGAAGACTGCAATAGCTGAATAGTGCCAGAATTATAGCACAAACAACTTCACAACTCATGCATGGAAGTTTCTGACAGGAATAATATACAGAAGAATGGAAAAGATGTTGAGGATGTGTTAGATAAACGATTAATCTGGCCTTAGGAACAGTAAAGGCACCAGAGAAGTAATTTGTCTTTGCGGTTGGCAATGGAAGCAAGACTAAAGAAAAATAAAGACATGTTCCCAGGATTTGTCGACTTGGAAAAGCGTTTGCGGTACGGAACGTTACTTTTTACCACCCTGCCAGTGTCCAGCAATGTTCATTTGCCTAGCGAAAAGCTGTAGTAGAAAATACTACACCACTACTGTGTATTGCAGGTCGCAACATGCATAGGTTTGTCCGGTAAACGGGATGTGGCTAGCTACTGAAACATAAGTTTTAACTTGGCAATGTAAATTGTCAGGTGTATTTTTACGATAAAGATCACAGTTAATACTGCCAAGTCTGTACTAAGTGTCAACACAATGTAAAGTTCACACGCACACCACGATCACACACGTAGCCAGTTTAGGGTATTTACACCCGTTACCGAAGTTAATAGAATTCACCAGATCGTTTAGTTATAAAAATGCTTGCTCAAATGTTGTGCACTCTGCTCTACACGTAATACCTATTACTGTCTTAGATCGCACAACGCGCCACGCGGTTTTAACTAACAGTCAAAAGCAATAATTTTGATATTCCGTCCGAAATTCTACACGACTTCCACTGTACGGTTCACTTAAATACACTTTGTACTACTTCGCGAACTCATAATTAGCATTTTTCTGCGATTTTACAGTAGTTTCGTCGGAGCTGCTTTCAATGCGATGTTACTAGTTCGAACCCTCAGCCCCGACCCCTCTAGATCACACCAATGGCTTTGTTCCCAGCATAGATTGGCGCGAGACTGCATTTTTCTGATTGGCTGATATCACAAGCAACAAATCAGGTTGCAGTATTATCCCGCGCTAACCCGCGCTTTATTTCAATGACCAATCATAGTAAAACATTTCTTCCTATGGCAATTGCTAAATAAATGAATTTAGAAAAGTATCAAATATAAAATTACTCCTTTTGAAATTAACGATTATTTTGTGTTCTACTCACGATTTATTAGTACCATAAACTGACTGCACATTTAATTATAGTAAATCCCCTTTATAGTTAAACTGGTACTTCGTGAATAAACAAAACAATTTTCATTTACTTTTGTTCTTCTTCAATAATACAACACTCAGACTGCTAATTACTACACATATAAAACAATTAAAATTATGCAAATACATTAAATATTAATCAAACATAACCTTACAACATTGTTTTGACTATGACTGGTAGCACTGTTCGTCAACTGCTGACCTCTGCCGCCTACTAGCACAACTACGTGCAGCTCTGTAACGCAGGTCCATGTCAGCTGGTGACATCTGTCGATGACTCATGCCTATAACGATATCGTCCTAACAAGTGACAGGAGCGATGCGAAGGAGCTACGCCTCATGTTCGACAATGTATAATGATGCAAGATGTTCGAATTTCTGAGAAATTTTTTTGTAAGTTATAGGGAGAGATAGGTAATATACGGTATGTACAGTAGTCCAGAGTGAATAATAAAAATGGACGACCAAGAACGAACTGAATGGATTAGATAGGGTGTAAGACAGGAATATAGCCTTCGTCCTAACTGTTCAATCTGTACATCGAAGAAGTAATAATGTAAATAAAAGATAGGTTGAAGAGTGGAATTAGAACTCAAGGAGAAAGATATCAGTGATACATTCGCTGATGACATTGCTATCCTCAGAGAAACTCAAGAAGAAATCTGTGATCTGCAGAACTGAATGAACCATATAATGAGTACAGATTATGAACTGAGAGTAAATCGAAGAAGGCGAAAGTAATGAGAAGTACCAGAAATGAGAACGGTGATAAACTTCATATCCGAGTTGTTGGTCACGAAGGAGATGAAGTTAAGGAATTCTACAACCTAGGCAGAAAAATAGCCAATGATTGACGGAGCATGGAGGGCATTAAAAGCAGACTAGCACTGACGAAAAGGGCATTCCTGGGCAAGAGAAATCTGCTAGCAGCAAACATAGCTCTTAATTTGAGGAAGAATGTCTTAGAATGTGCGTTTGGAGCACAGCATTGTATGGTATTGAAACATGGACTGTGGGAAAACTGGAACAGAAGAGAATCGAAGTATTTGAGATTTGGTGCTAGCGAGGAATGTAAAAAATTTTGTGGACTGCTAAGATAAGGAATGAGGAGGTTCTGCTCTGAATCGGGGAAGAAAGGAATACATAGAAGACACTAACAAACAGATGGAACAGGATGATAGAACACCTGTGAAGACACCAGGGAGTGACTTCCATGGTACCACAGGGAGCTGTAGAGGGTAAAATCTGTACACGAAGATGGAGATTGGAAAACATCGAGCAAATAATTAAGGACGTAGGTTGCAAGTACAATTGTGAGATGAATTGATTAGCACAGGAGAGGAATTCGTGGTGGGCCACATCGAACCAGTCAGAAGACTGATGACTCAAAGCAAAAGAAAAAAAAGAGTTAGTAGTAAAGGTGTACTACAACAAAACGTCATAAATGATGTGGTAGTTTTTCACACATCTCAGTGTTTGGCATGATATAAACTGCTACATTGTGTTCGACCTTTAAATTCACTACTTCATTGCTACTTAACTCTATTCGTAACACATTTAGCGGACATTATACACATTATATACGATTGCGCAGTACGGTTCAGATGATATGACGTGAAACATTGAGATGTGTGAAAAACTGCCGCATGTATGACGTTTCAATTTTTTACTTATTTACTACTACCTCTATTCGCAAAACATCGTAGTATCCGTTGTTATAATATGTATGAATTCCATAAATTAGGTAATATTGTCTCATAGGTTTTGGTAATATAAAATTTTGTTACTGATTACTACTAATTAGCTGCTGTTTATTGTCAATGTTTATAAGCTACAATATAATAAATGCCCAAACATTACAAATGCTGGTAATTATCAAATTTCATCAATAATTATAAGTGATTTAGTTGGTATATAGTGGCTACAATGTGTAGAATACACAAACGTATGGCTAATGCTCTACGCTTGAGGTATACTATAGATCATCAGTATTCCGTGCTACTGTCAATTCATTAATGTCATATGAAAAATGTATTTGTATTTGTGAAGCCACATATAGATAAAAGAATAACACTTTAAGTGTTCAGGGCCATACCTCAGTGTGCTATAGAGGAGTGCATTGTAACGTGCATGTCTCTGAAAAATCTGTCATTGCTGTGACATTTCTTTGATAGCATCTAAGTCGGAGCCACGTCATTATAATTCTGTGAAAACAGTAAGCAGATATTTCATTTTTGTGTGCACTTCCGTTGTTTTACAGCTGGTATTAAATGTGCTCAGTTACACATCCAAACACTTTGATATGATATTCTTTGTGTTGTCTCTACCAACAGTGCTTTTGGATCTGCGCATGTAACTTAATTTGAACAGTTTATGTGTAACAGTATTGCACGCATATTGGTATCTGTGCCAACCTACACCCTAAAGTGGGCCTTGTTAATGTGTGCATGTCATTTCTAGTAACGAGTGTAGTTGTGACCACCAACTGTTGCATATTATGATACGACAGTCACATGGAAGAGAGAAAAACTAACTTTTTATACCTGGGATTCACAGTCAAGTTGAAGTTTATAAAAGACATCATATTTACCCCAGTGACTGTAACACTTTATTTACTTCACGATTGCAATTTCGGCCATAGACGATAATCAAGTGCAGCTGAAAAATACAGAATGTTTATAAATTATTTGACAAAGTAGTTGTGTATTTTGATATTCGGCCGATTACACAGAACGAAAAATGTAGTTGCGTAAGAATGTTACATACATTATTGTGGCTTTACTCCATGTCAACTTAAAATGAGCTGACACATTTATATGTCGTTTTCATTACCATTAAATACATTCTTGACCCTGTTACATATTGTGATCACACATATCCATATGTCATAAAACAACATAGTCTGTAGACACTCTTGTTCGTTAGTCCATCACTAGTCTCCTATGAACTAGATTGCAGCGGCAGATTACTGTTTACATGCTACTTGTAGCCGTTTTACGGGTAAACGGATTACAGATATTGTTTTGCTCTGTGTGGAGCGGGCCAGCTAGGGTGGTCGAGCGGTTCTAGGTGCTACAGTCTGGAACCACGTGACCGCTACGGCTGCAGGTGCGAATCCTGCCTCGGGCATGGATGTGTGTGATGTCCTTAGGTTAGTTAGGTTTAAGTAGTTCTAAGTTCTAGGGGACTGATGACCTCAGATGTTAAGTCCCATAGTGCTTAGAGCCATTTTTCGACGTGTTTGTCCGATGTAGAATTTCTCGTAAGTGTCAGATTCTATTTTACAAACGCCAGATTTTGTAAACAGCTTGGCGTTATTGTAATGTTAGCTAGGGTGTTATTGTTATGGAAGTTGACTTTGACAGGGGTTTTCTTAATAGCCTGGGCAATTTTATTTGATGTTGTGCCTGTGTATGGTAAGGTAGCATACTTGTTCCTTCTGCGCTAATTGTGCTCTCTTTCTAACACAACTTCGCTATTTAGGCCTGTATTTCCTCATTTTAAGTTGACATAGCGTAAAGCCACAAAAATGTAAGTGACATGCTTACGCAACTACATTTTTCGTTCTGTGTTATCGGCCGAATATCAAGATACACAACTATTTTGTCAAATAATTTATAAACATTCTGTATTTTCCAGCTGCACTTGATAATGGTCTAAGGACGAAATGGCAATCGTGAAGTAAATAAAGAGTTACAGTCACTGGGGTAAATATGATGTCTTTTATAGAGAAAAAATTATTCATTTTGAAAGTTGTCGCCCATGCGCTAGTATTCATATACACAACATAATTTGCTAAAAATTTCGGAGAGTAATAAAATTACACAAGGACGTATTTCATTTTCACAAAGTTGTTTTCGTCAACGAGAAGGCCACGAGTGTGAACGCAAAAAGCAAGATAATGAAATGCCTTATAATCTAGAGAAGAAAGTCCATAACAAGTAGTGACTAGTCATGACCAGCCATTGGCCAGCATTCGAACAGGTGTAGGCCAGTCATACCCAATGGAACTGAGAGAATGTCTCGCTCGAACGCTTTCCTATGATCATGACTAGTAACCATTACTCGAACGAACCTAATTCAACTCAAGCTAAGAGTAATTAAAAACATTATTTATAGTACTGAAGGCCCTCCTTGTTTGCATTTTAAGTTTATACAAATATTTCAATTTATTAAAATTTTCTAATCACTTGTTATAAGATAATTTTCTTCATTTTATAATGCATTTTCTTAGGATTTAGTTTATTAAGTAAAGTCATTTATAGCGTTTTAATTACTTTTTAAACCCTTACATCAACATCCCTTACATCAACGATGAGACAAGAAGATTGTTTTTTATTCAGTCGAAGAATCGGCCATTTCAGTGACGGTTTTGATGTTCTAAATTCACACACTTTAAAATCTACAACTACGTAAGGAAACAGAGGTAGTAAAATGTTGTCCCCTAGTTCTCAAAAACATTTCCCAGCAGCAATCGATCAGCGCCCAAAATTATTTTGATGTTGGAACTTCAAATACTTGAAATTCTACAAGTAAGTAAATGGAGGCAGTAAAATGTAGTTCACCAAACCAAACAAATCATTTTCCAGCAAACATTAATATCTGACTATTTCCCACATCTCTCATTCTGTGTAAACTTCCGAACAATGAATGATCTCTCCGTTACTGTTTAGTTTAGAGTGAAGGTCGGAAAGCATTATTTTGTTTTCCTTGCAATCTGTTTTTTAGTCATGTGGTGGCGGATTATTCATACTTCCCTAAGGTAATGATATTCGTATCAATAAAAGTCGAAAAAATTCTATGACAGAATCGCAGACCTTAAATCTGGCATTCTTCATGAAAATTGTTGCTTGAAATGTCGAAACGTTGGGATTCAGTTCAAATGCTCTGACGCTATGTTCTACAGAATCTAGTAGCAGAAGCAAAACGTTGCCTACGTTTGGATATATATACTGAGACGACTGCCTGATGTGACGATATTTCTTGGTCAATGGGACTTCAGAGGTTCATCTCAGACAATTGGAGATAAAAATTGTGGTGTCACCGCCAGACACCACACTTGCTTTAAATCGGCTGCAGACCGTTAGCGTACGTCGGACCCGCGTGTCGCCACTATCAATGATTGCAGACCGAGCGCCGCCACACGGCAGGTTTAGTCTAGAGAGACTCCCTACCACTCGCCCCAGTTGTACAGCCGTCTTTGAAGAGATGGTTCACTGTCTACATACGCTCTCATTTGCAGAGACGACAGTTTAGCATAGCCTTCAGCTGCGTCATTTGCTACGACCTAGCAAGGCGCCATATTCAGTTCCTATAATTACTTCGAGAATGTATTCTGAACAGATAATACTGTGAATCATGTACCGTCAAGAGCGATGTTCATCATTAATGGATTACAGTTAAGTATCAAACTAATTACATCCTTTTTCTGAATTGTCATTCCTTGTAATGCGCCAGACCTCACGTCAGTATAGTTCATCCCTACTCACGCCAGCCTGCGTGAGCTAAAACGCGTGCATTTCGGCTTCCACTCGTAACACGGTGTTGGCTCTTCTGCTAACACAGAAATAATAAAACAAATTTTGGGATATTTGAGCTCTTCTGTACTATGACCTAGTAAATTCAAAACAGATTAACAAAGTCAATGACGGACAAGAGGTGGAAAGCGTGTGTTACCTGTCTAGCGATACGCAAAACGTATTTTTTAAAACGTGTGCCCTTCATGTCAGCAATGCCGTCTTGGAATAGTGGGAAAATTTATTTGGTTCAATAAGGAAACTGATAATTATTAGGTAAATGAACGGTTTTTGGAATTTGTACTTTTATTCACAAAACGGGAGTGCTATTGCACATTTATTTTGATCCATAATTGTGAAACAATAAATTTCCATCAGTGAATGTCGCGGACAAGGTTGTGATAACGGAAGCAATATGAATGAGACTTTAAAAGGAGACCAGACACATTTTCATTAGTGGAAACCTACTGCAAAATTTTTTCCTTGTGCATATCACAGCTTTAATTTATGTGTAGCGCATTCAGCAGAGAGTTCTCGTTAAGCAGATACTTTTTTCGGAGTGATTCAGCAGCTATACAACCTGTTCAGTTGCAGTCCATAACGATGGAGAATTCTCAAACAGCTTGCTGGAAGTTCTGTATATTCCATGTCTGATACCAGATGGAATGCTCGGTTTCAAGTCGTAAGGTCAATTGCAGCTCAGTTGGCCGCTGCAGTTAAAACTTTCTGTAAGTAAAATTTGTTGTCTGAAACATATTGTTTTGGTACGGGATATTTTGGCTGAAGTGAGATATCTTAGGTGCTTATTAGTGACGTCAATCTGGCTAACTTTGTCCGTACCAACCGACTACAGAATCGAGTTGCTACAAGCTCGAAATACTACCACTGATACTGATAAAAGAAACAATGAAAGCTTGCTAAATGATTTAAAATGTTTTTGGTAAAATTGGTGCATTGTTTCGGAATCTGAAGGTATGGCACTGCAGTTAACATCGATCCTGAATGTCCGGGCGTCCGCACCAAGAAGAAGAAATCGTTTCATGCTTAAACAAGGAATGAGGTGACAAATATTAATTCAGAAGATTTATCCATGAGAATTTCTTTACGTCATTATCGACATCCTTTGTCAAACTTGAAACTTGCTATGAAACAGTGAATATTTTAAATGACACATTTAGATTTTTATCGCCTATTGACAATCAGATCGCTGAGGCATGCTAGTTCTCTGTCAGTGACTACTATAATGGTGTCACAGCAGATTTAGAAGAAGACGCCGGCCGCGGTGGTATCGGGGTTCTAGGCGCTCAGTCCGGTACCGCGCGACTGCTGCGGTCGCAGGTTCGAATCCTGCCTCGGGCATGGATGTGTGTGGTGTCCTTAGGTTAGTTAGGTTTAAGTAGTTCTAAGCTCTAGGGGACTGATAACCACAGATGTTAAATCCCAAAGTGCTCAGAGCCATTTAAACCATTTTTTTAGAAGAAGACGTGAAATATTTGGAAACCATTCATCCTTCACACTTAGGAGGCATGACTTTGGAACCAATACGCCTCCTGAATAACAAGTTACGCATGCCCTTAAAATTATAAACTTATTTCAGAATTATGTAGCTTTGCGCTTCTATTGTGCTCCGATAGTGACTGTAGCTGAAGTAAGGAAGGTCATTCAGCACCCCGGCTTATATAAAAAACTGACTGAGAACAACTGTGTGTCAGCAACGTCATACAGATTTGGTGACCTTGGCCACTGAGTCTAATTTGCCAAGGCAACAAGACATTGAAAATTTGATTCAAACACCTGCTCGCTTCTGGTTTCTGAAATGTATAGGCACGACGGGGAACGAGTACGGGTAGAACACTCCATATCGCAGTGCTACTGACACCGGACATTCGTCAATGCACTGTATAACACTGTTTTGTTTTAATGTAAAGTGAAAGCTCGTAAAATAAATAAATAAAATAAGTAAATTAAATTAAATGGAACCTACATACTTTTCACAATAATTCATTATTGACTAGAAAATGAAGTAGTCTTGTTGTATGTTCATGTGTCATATGATTTTTCCCTGTTTTCTTGTAAGTCTCAGCCGAGCTCTCCTCCACTTCCCTAGCTGTGGTGGTCCTAGGTACCTGACAACTGTCATCACCACTGCTGTCGAAGCCAGTACTTAGTGCTATTTTTTCAGTGTCCGTTTCCATGAAAGCCTCATGGCGCTGGTATTCTCTCTCGGTACAATGAATCTCTGCACATTCATTCCTGACTCATCGTCTTGGTAAGCTAGTTCTTTCAAAGCTGTAGTGGGTAATTGGAGATATGGTGAAGTTCGTTGAAGCAGCTGCTAGCAGTGTCAAGTGCAAGTGCAGAGCTCATTTAAGGCAGTGTTTTTATTTTAATACATTCCAAATAATTTTGACTATAATACAACATTATGCAAGTTCTGTCATAATAAGTATTGCCACTTCTCTGTTGTAGTAAAGGGCATGAAATTAATTAAATTTTGAAAAAAAGCAGGCTCTAGAAATGCATCGCTTCGAAATTAGACTGAGATGAAGAAAACTGTATATTGCAAAGTTCTAGAAGGACTTCACTGCAAAATCAGTGTGAAATTTGTAGCACAATCTGAGCAATGGAACATCATGGTGCTACAAACTCATACCTTTCTACGTAATTATTACATAAAAAACAAAACGAAAATTGCAATATGTGTATAAATGTTTCTTAAATTTGAAGCTACCGCAATTTATTCTAACTCTGAGTGAAAATGAGCGGAGAAATCCAAAATATAAATGCAAAAAGAAAAAAAGCTCGGAAAAAATTACATACTGTAGGCAGGAAATTTAACTGTCAGGGCCACATCTGAAATTAGGAAGCCTGTCTTTCCGCACTTTCATAGAAAAACAATGTTATAAATTTTAATACCAGAGACCAAGTAAACAAGCATCACAGATGATATTCTGTCATTTATAACAACAAATTATATTCAGTAGTTCATAGTTGTCATGATAATATAAACAGCTGAAAGAAAAGCACTCAAATCAGAGGAAAGAGTGTTGGTTTTTGAATAGAAAACGAAGCATTTGCAGGCACTGTATTGCTGGTAAGTAATGTTTATGCTCATTTCCTCAATGACAACGGCAAAATTAGGAACAGTTATTCTGACATATATAAACTTCCTGCTCGGCAAAGGAACACTTCCCGCGATTTCTTCGGGGCATCTGCATTTTATACACCGATTAAAATTACTTTGTGATTGACACTCTGTAGTGACGGAGAGGGGGATCATTGTTGCCGGCGTGTAGCCGGTCATGTTTCACAAGGCGATGCTCGTCCCTACAAAATGGCCAACACTGTGATCACGTGGCCCTCGAGAAAGAACTACGATTGGCTGGTGGCTGGCGCGTACTACTCGACATGCTGTAAAGTCAATCACAAAGTAATTTTAATCTGAGTAGAAATTCAGTGATCTAATATGATCACATGTTATAGTCCATACATCTTCTTCCAACGTTTACAGACCCTGTAAAACAGAATAGCACTGCATCCAACATGCAACTGAACTTAACTGTTAATTATGGCTGGACAATACGCTTGTTTATACTGTTGCTTGCTGTGATTTAGCCGTCTGCGTCATAAGTAACTGATATTTCGCTCTATTTCCGCTGGTCATACCTCATGCAATGTACAGTACCACAGTATAAATCGCAAATGTGGCAATATGTGTAGTCTTTACTATGAAACTATATTTTATATTTAAATCTAATGAAAATTTTCTGTGTATTTCCAAAGTTCCCGCAATTCTGTTATGTTTCAATAACGCCATATATTTTTTAAAATAGCAATATAATTAGGTTGCTGTAATTGGAGGTGGAGCCCAATTACACATTCTGCTCTGGGCCCAGCGCTTGTGTTCGTGACAGCAAGTTTACTATTTACTGAAAAACTATGTTTTACTTAAATTTCAACCTAATGAGTATTTTCTGTGTATTTCCAAAGTTCCCCAAATCCTGTTATGTTTCAATAGTGACGTAACTTTTTTAATGTAACGATACAGTTAGATTGCAGTAATTGGAGATGGAGACCAGTCACACATCCTGCCATGGACCTCGTTCTGGCCCTCAGCGGCCCTGTTAACCGCGTGTAACGGCTTTGAATAATGAACAGGAATGCTCCGAATGTAGTCTATATGGAGATTTCGTGAGCAATTCTTGAACCAGCCTTCTTCTGTAATACACCATGCATGATCTGTTTGTGGCACATTTAACACCAGTGGCTTGTTATTACATGGCTGTACTTAACGGAAACGGTTACATTTAGAGTAATCTACTAAATTCCTGGCCCATATTATTGACGTCGAACATTAGGAATAACGTCAAAGGAAACGGTCTCTTGACACACAGTCAACATGGACTTAGAAAATATAGTTCTTTTGAAACACAAATAGCTCTTTATTCACATAAAGCGTTCAGTGCTTTTGACAAGGGATTTCAGATTGATACCGTATTTCTAGATTTCCGGAAGGCGTTTGACACTGTACCACACAAGCGACTTGTAGTGAAATTGTGTACGTACGGAATATCTCTCAGTTATGTAGCTGGATTTGTGATTTACAGGTGACAGTTCGTAGTAACTGACGGAAAGTCATCGAGTAAAACAGAAGTGATTTCAGGCGTTCTGCAAGATAGTGTTATAGGCCCTTTGCTGTTCTTTAACTACACTCATGCTCATACATTAAGGATAATTGCATAATGTGGTGCCACACAACGTGGCACTACACAAAACTGGCGATAATAGCATAGGCACATGGGGAACACACACAATACAGATCTGTAAGTCCACGGTATTGGTGATAAGTTGAGAAAACCGACCCAAAACACATGTAGTACAAAACACCACTGTTTCCTGCGCATGTACACCGACGTCGGTATGGGATATGAGCACTATGTACACGTACACAAGCCGCAACGGGTTGGCATACTCTGGATCAGGTGGTCGAGCAGCTGCTGGGGTATAGCCTCCCATTCTTACACCAGTGCCTGTCAGAGCTCCTGAAGTGTTCTAGGGGTTAGAAGACGTGCAGCAATACGTCGACCGAGAGCATCCCAGACGGGCTCGATGGGGTTTAGGTCTGGAGGACAAGCAGGCCACTCCATTCTCCTGATATCTTCTGTTTCAAAGTACTCCTCCACGATGGCAGCTCGATGGGGTTGTGCGTTATCATCCATCAGGAGGAAGGTCGGACCCACTGCACCCCTCAAAAGGCGGACATTCCAGTTCAAAATGACGTCCCTATCCACTTGACCTGTTACAGTTCCTCTGTCAAAGACATGCAGAGGTGTGCGTGCACCAATCATTATCCCACCCCACATCATCAAACCACGACTCCCACACAGGTCCCTTTCAGGTACATTAAGGGGCTGGTTTCTGGTTCCTGGTTCACGCCAGATGAAAACCCGGTGAGAGTCACTGTTCAGACTATACCTGGACTCGTCCGTGACCATAACCTGGACCAACTGTTACAATTACCATGTACTGTGTTCTTGGCACCAGGCTTTACGGGCTCTCCTGTGACCAGGGTCAGTGGAATGCACCTTGCAGGTCCCCGGGCGAATACACCATATCTGTTCAGCCGTCTGCAGGCTGTGTGTCTGGAGACAACTGGTCCAGTGGCTGCGGTAAGGTCCCGAGCAAGGCTATCTGCAGTAATCCGTGGCCGTCTGCGGGCACTGATGGTGATATATCAGTGTTGCACACTGTGGACGTCCCGCACTGTAGCGCCTGGACACGTTTCCTGTCTGCTGGAATCGTTGCCCTAATCTTGAGATCACACTTTATGGCACACGGAGGGTCCGTGCTCTGACCTGCTGTGTTTGACCACCCTCCAGTCGCCCTAGTATTCAACCCCTCATAACGCCATTTTCAACACAGTCACCATTTGCACGTCTGAAAACGTCTGCACACTTACTCGCTGCACCGTACTATAACATGCACCAACACACCTCTGCGTATCTGGACTGCTGCTGCCGGCGCCACCGTGCGACGACCGCAGGTTAAATGCATCGCATGGTCACACCCCGAGGTGATTTAAAACCGCAAACCGCCCACCAGAGCATTGTTTCACCAGGTATCAGTTCTCTCCTTAATTTATGAGCATGAGTGTATGTAAACGGTTTGGTAGACAATCTGGGCAGCCGTGGTAGGTTGTTTGCAGATGACACTGTCGTTTATCGGCTAATAAAGTCATCAGAAGATCAAAAGAAATTGCAAAACATCTTAGAAAAGGTACCTGAATGGTGCGCAAATTAGTAGTTGATCCTAAATAACGAAAAGTGTGACGTCATCCACATGAGTGCTAAAAGAAATCCGTTAAACCGCGGTTACACGATGAATCAGTCAAATCTAAAGGCTGTAAATTCAACTGAACACCTAGGAATTACAATAAGGAACAACTTCAATTGGAAGGAACACACAGAAAACGTCGTGGGGAAGGCTAACCAAAGACTTCGTTTTATTTGCAGGACAATTAGAAAATATAACAGATCTACTAAGGAGACTGCCTACACCACTGATGTCCGTCCTCTTTTAGAATACTACTGCGCGGTGTGGGATCCTTACCAGATCGGATTGACGGAGAACATCGAATAAGTTCAAAGAAAGGCAGCACGTTTTGCATTATAGCGAAATACGTGAGAGTGTGTCACTGAAATTATAAAGGATTTGTGTTGTACATCATTGAAACAAAGGTGTTTTACGCTGCGACGGAAACTTCTCACGAAATTCCTATCACGAACTTTCTCCTCCGAATGTGAAAATATTTTGTTGACACCGACCTACATAGGGAGAAACGGTCATCACTATAAAATAAGGGAAATCGGAGCTGGTACGGAAAGATATAGGTGCTCGTTCTTTCCACGCGCTATACGAGAATGCAATAACAGATAATTGTGAAGGTGGTTCGGTGAACCCCCTGCCAGGCACTAAAGGGGAGTTAGAACTGAATTTTTTTTACGTTTTTGGATTTTTAATATATCACTTATGAACTCACATGAGAAGTATTTTTTTTTAAACATAATCTACACTGGTTGAAAATGTTAAAATTTTTACGTGCATTGTTTCAAAATCTAATAAAATGTGTAAATTTTGCATAAAAGGCTGTGGATTTCTGTGTTATAAAGGCTAAATTACGTGTCTGTGTTGGTACCACTGTCAAAAATAGTAGGCTTATCGTATCGTTTCATAGTAGTTTGAGAGACAAGAAACTTTCTGATGGTAAAACCACAAGAGGCAGTCTGACAGACAAAACGATTGATGAACTACAACAGTATTATGGGATGTTCATTAAAAATAAAACTGAGGATTCGTTGAAAATGAAGCAGGCAGCCGGCCGAAGTGGCCGTGCGGTTAAAGGCGCTGCAGTCTGGAACCGCAAGACCGCTACGGTCGCAGGTTCGAATCCTGCCTCGGGCATGGATGTTTGTGATGTCCTTAGGTTAGTTAGGTTTAACTAGTTCTAAGTTCTAGGGGACTAATGACCTCAGCAGTTGAGTCCCATAGTGCTCAGAGCCATTTGAACCATTTTGAAGCAGGCAGTATGGGGTACCTTCTTCCACAGACTGTCAACTGATGAAAAACCAATACACCACCGTTGCCCTCCTGCACCTGATTCGTGGTGCAATTACCGCAATGCCCAGTAGGCCTACTCAAACAGTTCATACAGCCATAAACATTCCATCACAGCAGCAATCACGGATATCATAAAACCTATTTACAGAGACCTGGCAAATCCTGAATTACTAAAGAAGTGTCTGCATGGCCAGACTCAAAATTCCAACGTGTCGTTCAGTTATCTTACAAGGACTCGCTTACCAAAAAATGCTTTTGTTGGAATGAAGACACTAAAGTGGGGGTTCAGTGATGCTGTTATTGCTTTTAGTGATGACAACACCTGTAAAATGGCTCTGAGCACTATGGGACTTAACATCTATGGTCATCAGTCCCCTAGAACTTAGAACTACTTAAACCTAACTAACCTAAGGACAGCACACAACACCCAGTCATCACGAGGCAGAGAAAATCCCTGACCCCGCCGGGAATCGAACCCGGGAACCCGGGCGCGGGAAGCGAGAACGCTACCGCACGACCACGAGCTGTGGACGACAACACCTGTAAGGTGAAAGTGCTATAGCATACGGGAATTAATCCTGGAGCAAACTGCATCCGAGAATATCCGGATGGATAAGGCTCGCATTGATAAAGCAGAGTATGCAGCACAGTTGGCCACTAAGGAGTCAAGAGAGAAGAAAAGAAGAAAAAATCTAGGAAAAAGGTCATGAGGATGATATACGGTATGGTGCAGTGTGCTTCTGAGTGACTAAAATAAAAAAAAAATTAGGTATACGTTAAGTGAATTACTGCCTTTTGAAACTTTAGGAGCCGGTCCTGAAAATTTACATTTTCTGTTGCATTTTTTTCCTTAATCTCAGAAATCACTTCGAGTAGAGTATTCAAATTTTCACGGAGTATGATTAAAATTATAGTTAAAAAATTGTAATTCCGAAAGCAGTGGCTGAAATGCAGATATAGTTCAGTATACTCAAAACATACAGTTTAATGTCCTGTAAAATTTTCATGTCAATGGCTACTGTGGTTCCTTAAATACAGGGAAGCCAAGTTACTATATTGAACACTGTCGGGATAGGGCGTTCCAACTCCCCTTAAATGTGATTTGCAGATGTAGATTTGTGGATGTAGATGTAGATGTGGATGTAGATGTAGATGTAGATCTGATATACCTTTGGGACTGTTTGGGATGTCAAAAACGAAGAAAACGAGAACTTCGCTCTCCAGTGAATATACACGGTAACCCCTGCCTCATATGGCGCGAGTACTAACATGCACTGATAAATCTTGGAAATCGAATTGTAGGAAGCATGTTTTACCGGATTCCTGTTATTCATGGTATACTCGTGAAATGGTCTTACGGGAATATCCCCACTTCATCGCTACCTCGGAAAAGCTGGGTCCAATCGCATGTGCGCCGACTATAACACCACGTTCAAACTCACTTAAATCTTGATAACCTACCATTGTAGCAGCAGTAACCGATCTAACAACTGCACCAGACACTTGATGTTTTATGTAGGTGTTGACGTCCGTAGTGACCTATTCTGCCTGTTTACATATCTCTATATGTGAATAAAAATAGCTATACCAGTTTCTTTGGCTCTTCAGTGTATAAGTGACAAAGAAATGAATGTAGCAAGTTGCAGCCAGTTTCAAAACATATAAATCTGCACCAAAACATCAGGAATTGCATGATGAAATTCATTCCAAATGTAGCGGGAATAAAGTACACGGTACGGAAGGTTTTTCATATTCATAATTTGCACAGGAACTGGAGTGCAATAATACGACTTGAAGGACACAAAAAGGAAGCAATAGCTGAGAAGGAAATGAGATTTTTTAGCGTATTCCTTATGTTAATCAATCTGTAGCTTCAGCAACTTTTGCGGGACACACAGGACATATCTGAAAAGGTATCAAAGTTTACGGAGTGGAAGTAAAACTTGCACGTTCGTGGATGACTTTGAGATTCTCTCGGAGAGGGTTAAAACTAAGGTAGGCAATTGAACAGAATGGACAGTGCTTTGAAAATTAGTTATCTGACGAATGTCTAGAATAGTGTAAGAAAGTAGCAATATCAACCAAATATGCTGAGGGAAATAGATTATGATCTAAGATATTACAAAGCAGCAGAAGAGTTCTTTTTGTTAGGCACTAATATAACTAATGACGGTTAAAGAACATGGGATATAAAATGAATACTGGCTGCTACAGGAAAAGCACATATGAAAAAGATAAACATGTCAACAACGAATATAAATTTAAATGTTAGCAAGTTTTTCTGAAGGTATTTCTGTATATCATAGCCTTGTGAATCATGATCGGTAAGCAGTTCAGACTAGAAAGGAATTGATGCTTTCGAAATGTGTTGTCACAGGAGGACGGTGATGATCAGATGTCTAGATCGCATAACTAATAAGATGTAACTGAATCGAACTGAAGGAGTGAGGAACGTATGACACAGTCTGACGAAATGACGGAATCGGATGATAGGACACAGCCAGAGACATCAAGAAAACGTCATTTATGTAATGGAGTTATGTATGTGTTGATGAAATTGTGGTAGGAGAACGAGACTCGAATACGGGAACCACATTCAAGGGAATGTAGTTTATAGTGGCTGTGCAGATATGAAATGATTTGCACACTATTGACTAGAGAGCAGAGTTGCAAAAAACCTGTCTTCAAACTAAAGGCCACTACAACAACAACGGAAACAACAACTTCAGCAACAAAATGAATTGAAAAAACAGATTTCAGATTCAATTACTTCATCGACGTCTGGCGTTCTAAAAATAATAATAAAACGAACTTGTACGACAACTGAAATTAAATTAAAGGCTTTTAATCTCACTTCAGATGTGCATGCATTGCCACAGTTGGTTTACTTGTACGTCCGAAGGTGAGGGGTCATCCAAGACCCTATGATAGTATCATTTTTGTACAAGTGGCTACGACTAGGCCACATTAGCAACAGTGCAAGGGACAACAGCGATGTGACATGAGGAACAGGCTCACTAGACAGTGAACTACACTTTGGGCACAGTATGTCGTGCTAACAACGGAGGTCGCCACAATGTAACAAATGTAATATGCGAAAGAATGCATGAAGTTTATGAAATATGAGGAATTTTGTGGATATTTTGTTATGATACCTACGAACGAATCGTCGGCAATGTGAATGACAGGTGGCCAAAGCTAAATAGAAACATACAAATGTCTTATCTGCATATACAACGGGTTTTTCGGCGAAGTCGATAAGGAGCTGGTTGCATGGTTTGGGTATACAACGACTAAAATAATTAGAAGTCGTTGTTAAAAAAATAATACATTGTAATTAACTGGTGGTACAGGAGTCTTCATAGTCAGGAGGAATATAATTACAAACAAAGAGCTATAGAAGCATTACATAGGCCATACTTTAACTAAGAGCCTTGTTAGAGGTAGCTTCCTATCAGCTGAAGGTTATACTACTTCCCTGCTTGACATCCCGAGCAAGAGTGGCCGAGCGCACGCTAGAGACTTGTCGCAAGCCGCGGAGCGGCGCTAGCGACGTTGGTCTCGACTCGCGGGCTAGTAATACTAGTACGGACCGCGGTCGATAACGGCAACCCCTGACAAGTGTGGTATCGAGCGTTGACACCACATATTTCACTCGGGATTTGTCGCTGGCGCCGTGCAATTGCAAATGAGTGCGCTAGGTCGGATCAATTTTCTTAAGATTGGTGACAGATAGAGATCTCCATCCAAGCCAAAGAAAAATTCAATATGCTAGGTGATTTCAAACGCAGCAACATATTATTTAATAAGCACCAAACGCAAAATTATAGCGACACCTATTTTCACTGCAACGTTTTCGAATTTCGCGGTGGTACATGCAAATATCACAATAACTATGGCCATTAACGAAATGATGGGCACATCATAATAGGCCTGACATGTAAAGCTACAAGTAAAGCAAAAGTGAATTTTCTTTAACGAATAGTTTCCGCACTATAGTTCGAGAAAGATTGCAGGGCGCCCGTGCCGATTCTGTCACTGCCGACAAGCCAAAATGTGGTAAACGCTTCTCGGTGTCACCTTCTGTACAAACAACTCAACTTGACCAGCACCTGGACGAAACCTGGTCACTGCGCAGCGCATCGGCCACCGTATCCTGCGCGACCTATTACAGCTACAATAACAAGCATAAAAATGTCCATGGATAGTGTTGCACAGGTGTCATATGTCAGTTTGTGGGATGGAGTTCCGTACCTGTTTCGCTTGGTCGGCCAATACAGGGACGGTTAATGCTGTTTGTGGATGATGATGGACTTTCCATCTGATGATGTCTTATATGTGGTCGACTGGAGACAGATCTGGTCGTAGACGAGGCCAAAGCAATATGTCGACACTCTGCAGACAATGTCTGGTTAGAACAGCGCTGTGTGGGCAAGCGTTATCCTGCTGGAAGGTACAACCTAGAATGCTGTTCATGAAGGGCAGCACAACAGGTCGAGTCATCAGAGTGACGTACAGATCTGCAGCCTGGGTGGATGGGATAACCACGAGAGTACTTCTTCTGTCATAGGAAATTGCACCGCAGACCATAACTCCAACTGTAGGTCCAGTGCGTCTAGCAGGCAGACAGGATGGTTGCGGACCCTCAACAGGCGTCTTTCTGACTAATAGACTGCATCACTGGCACCGGCACAGAACCAGAATTCATCAGAAAACACAACAAACTTCCATCCTGCCCTCTAATTAGCTCTCACTTGACACCACTGAATTGGCAAGTGGCGGTGGCCGGGGTCAGTGAAATGCATGCTACCGATTTACAGTAATTCATTGTGTCATTTTGGTTCCAACTGCTTCTCATATTGTTACTGCAGATGCTGTCGATTCCCCACAGCCATGTGCTGAATACGATGGTGTCCCAAATGTCCGTCCAGGGCCCTGTCTTCATGCGACCGTACATTCTCGTGATAACCGCTGGCAGCAGTCACGTACAGTGGCTACATCCCTGTCATGTCTTTTTGCAGTATCGCAGAAGGGACATCCAGATTCTCGTAGCCCCTTTATACGACCTCGTACGAACCTAGTGAGATGCTGATAATGGTGTCTTTGGCGACTTAAAGGTCCCGTTGCAAAAGTAATTAACACTCACCACCGTTACAGCGCATATTTAAAGCAAACCCGATTTTCGTTCCCACAGAAACGCTAGTAGCGGCACTCTTATGAAGCTGGCACGAAGGTTGAGTAGACATCATCTTTCAAATTTAGAATCACGCGTATGAAGTTTCGTTTATGTCGCACAACTCCGTTTTTCTGTTGCGATTTTTTGTCGCCAGTGTACATCTGTGTGTGTAGATCGCAACAGGAAAGACTTGAGCCGACAATGCGTAGTGTACAGCTTCCTCACATGCGAGAAAATACTGACTCCTACCCGTGCACTCAAGGCAACAAGACAGTGGAGAAGGAGACGGAAAGACTCAAAAGCACTGCAACAAGAGTTTCCCTTAGTCGTACAGTATGACTAGAGTCACAAGGGTTGGGTTGGGTTGTTTGTGGGAAAAGACCAAACAGCGAGGTGATCGGTCTCATCGGATTGTTTTAGAGAAATAACGGAAAACCTAGTTCAGGATGGCCGGAAGCGGGATTGAACCATCGCCCTCCCGAATGCGATTCCAGTGTGCTAACCACTGCGCCACCATGTTCAAGGCCTTACAGAAATGTTGTTGGGTGTCAAATCCTTATCGATCAGCGCGTAATCAAGAACACAGCCAGAGACATGACGCTGTCATACAATTTCTAGTCAAAGCTGTACTTAAAGTAGTAGAACACATTCAATGGGGATATCAGATTCATCTAACTGTTTGTCACAAAGTGGTTCAAGCAAATTACCGAAAATATTAGAAACGTAAGCATTTTCTTCCAAATGAATAATAAGGCTTAAGTCATCCTACAGTAGAACGTATGGTCTGTGAGGACCATCCTCAATCGATACGTAAATTAACTACAAGTTGCAATTTGTCAGTCAACGAAACATGGCTAAGCGTCGGCGGGCTATTTATGCTCCTTAGACATCAGATCTTAAAAGCAGATAGTAAGAATGTGTACAGTGGCGTGGCGATATTTATTTGGAGAGACAGTTCCATATCTGTAATCCTATAACAACATTAGAGAAGTATTAGAACCCTGTATAACAGAGATCTAGGTACTTATATCGCAATTTGTATAAAGGGTCCATTACGAAAATACTAAAAGATTGACGGATTGACTGATATGTGCTTTCTCACCACCCTTCATGGAAACGTAAAAAAAGCACAACACAGGAAAAATAATAATAGATGTAATTGATGAAGAGAACCTAGTGTTCTTAAGTAGCTAAAGTCGGCAGTTGACATATGAATAGCATCGAACGTTTGGATTTGAAAGTGGCATAGCAAGTACAAGACGCTAGTACCAGACATCTGATAATCACGTTATCCTTCACACGTATGTGGAATCTATCTTTTCCATTTATGCTTAAGTCGTCATATTGACTGGTTCGGCTTCAGGAAAAGCACTGCCGAAAGACTAAAACTACGCAATGACTGATGAGGAATATGAGAGCCTAATGAAGGTTATACGGGGCCACGCAGCGGACTATACCATGGATACATGATGTCCACTCTAGAGGAAGAGTCCTAGCTGCATGGTTGGAGGGAGTATCTTCAGAAAGCTGTGAATCAACTGTCTTTTCATAGAAGGAAGAAGCTTCACGAACAAACTACTGTAATGAAAAAGTGCTATATAATAAAGAAAGACAGATGTGGGAAGATTTTAGTGTAGCATTAAACAAAGAAATTCTAGGCAGAGTGACGTACAGGAGGCACACCATCCGGATCAGCCTACATACACTTAGCAGCCACAGGAGAAGAACGTCTAGTTAATGTACCAGATGCTGTATGACTTACTAAATCAATGAAAACCACGAAGGTAGTACCCAACAAGGAAATGCATATACAAGATAATAAATTTTAACACCACTGACTCATTATACTATTTACCTGCGCCCACAGAGTGTTATAAACGTTTATAAATCAGAGACTTGAGCTAGAGGTTGGAAAAAAAGGCTGATGACAACCTCACAAATGGTTCAAATGACTCTGAGAACTATGGGTCTTAGCATCTGAGGTCATCAGTCAGCTATGAGCCGTAGTAAAATTTGCTGGTTTGAAGAGCGCGCTGCAGCGTGTAGTGTAAAGCACTCGCCCTCCGTTTCTGGCGGTGGCGCCGCTGTGGCTATCGCTGCTTTGGTGTCTCCCTCTAGTGAGAGAGGGGAAGAGTTGCCTGTTCACGTGCATTTAAGGGGCGCTATGAGCTCGGTAGGGGGTTAGTCAGTTAGTCGGTCAGTCGGAGGCAGTTGGTCAGCCGAGGGAGTCTGTCAGTCTGTCAGTCTCGGCGAGTTTGGTTAGTTGGTCAGCCATCAGTGTGGTACAGTCAGTGTCTGTCTGTTGTCCGGAGTGCTAGTATGTGTTAGGCCGCCAGACTGCTCGAGTTTGTTTAGGCAGTGGGCATTGGCTGTTGGATCTATCGGTTGGTCGGTTGCTCACTGGCACATAAGATGACATGTCCGTCTTCAGCGTCGGCGCATGTGAGGTCGCCACGGCAGTCCTGTGGGCCGCGCCGTATAGCGAGGGGTAGTAGCTTGGCGGCCGACACGAGAGCAGCAGGAGCCAACTTACCACATCGGTCTGCCGGGTGCGAGCGGCGACGCCGTGACACGCGAGATCGGCGCGCCTTCCTGCGTCCGTTGAAGCGGCTGGCAGCGGACGGCTCGGGAGAGCATTTTGGGGGTCCGGCGCCAGGTCTTCGCCAGACATCTTAGTTTTAGAAGTTAAGTGATTTGTGATATGTTGTCTCATTTACTTGTTAAACTCTACTTGTTTTCTTGGTCAGTCTCTCGTCCCCAGCTTGCTCGTCTGTCTCCCGTCCACGTTTCTTAGGCAGTTAGCGTCTGTCTGTCGGTCTGCCATACGTTAATAGCTGCCTCTGTCATGTTTGTCGGATTCGGTGTTAACGAATTTATAAAGGCCGAATTCCTGAAATATTTTTATCTTGCCTTTCATCTTGCGAGGCGCTGCTTGTGTAATGTAGAGCAAGCTGTAAATTTTATGTAAGCCTGAATTTCATGGGTTTTATTTAAATACTCGTTTTTATAAAGTTGCCACCCTTCCACCGTAAGAGTCCTTTATAAAAACAAATTGCACTTCCGGTGGCAAATAATTTATTTTTCATGTGACTGTTAGTACCATTTACATCCCTCTTGCGGGTACATAGTTAATGTGTTTGTGTGAGTTGTTAAAACTTTTAAAGTAATCTGGTGTGTTGCAGATTTGCACCAGTGTAGTTTTTCAGAGGTCGTTGTGATCGGTCGTGCCTACGTCCGTGTTGAAAGGGAGTGGAAGCTTCTCAGCCCGAAGGCTCCAACTGTAAAAAAAAAAAAAAAAAAAAAAAGAAACTGCCTCTGAATCATTGTAACTTGATATTTCGAGGGTGCTTTTCTGCTTATAAATTTTAATTTGTTTTTGAAAATGATTTTATGAATAAAATTTCCATTTGTTGAAACTTTATTTGTTTCCATCAGTTATTCCTAGGCAACTACTTCCACGCTCACATAGTGTGTTAATGTTCTTGATGAATCGCTAGTAAATAAAGTAAATTCTTTAAGAAAAGATTTTGAAAGTAAATTTTCACGGTTCACCCTACAGCTTAGAACTGCTTAATTCCAACTAACCTAAGGACACCACACACATCCATGCCCGAGGCAGGATTCGAACCTGCGACCGTAGCGGTCGCGCGGTTCCAGACTGAAGCTCCTGGAACCCCTCGGCCACACAACCCCACAAATAGAAGTTTGAGCACCATGGAGATCTTGGCGCAATTAAAAACAGATGCGCAGAAATGATTTAACAGATATTACAACTTTTTAGTTGTTTCGGTGAATGTGGAGACTACTTTCTATAATGTGCGTCTCTTACTAATAACTAGTAAATTCTCTTGGTCTTTCAAGAAAAGTTGCAGTTAACGTACCAGAACTACTGTCTATTAAGAAACACTGATCAAAAATGCTTAGTTGTCACTGGACCGATAATGACAAGCAAGTGACTACCACCGGGATGTATTTTGTTTCCGTTACAGTTTAACATCCACAACATTGATCTAGCCGGCCGAAGTGGCCGTGCGGTTAAAGGCGCTGCAGTCTGGAACCGCAAGACCGCTACGGTCGCAGGTTCGAATCCTGCCTCGGGCATGGACGTTTGTGATGTCCTTAGGTTAGTTAGGTTTAACTAGTTCTAAGTTCTAGGGGACTAATGACCTCAGCAGTTGAGTCCCATAGTGCTCAGAGCCATTTGAACCATTGTTCTAAATGGAATAGAGTGCAGTGAAACAAGATTACTCCAATTACTTGATGCCGAAGGCGCCACGTTAGATGCTTGCTGAATGTCTTACGATATGGTCATGATAAATAGCCGGTCATGATTGTTGAAAAATGGACTATAAATAATACCGATTAAAAGCTTGTGACGGTCACCTCTAGGCACAGGTACTATTATGTAAGCGGACGTCAGATGGGTCAGCTTATTATTCCAGTATAAAAGGTTGTAACATACCTGGGAATTAATGTTGATAGTTAACTGAATTGGACAACACATCTGAGCCATAACGGATAAATATTAAAGACTGTTAAACATAATGAGGTCGGCCACAGTCCTAAAATGGGGAGCCAATCCACTAGTGTCTCTGAACTTTTATAAGACAACAAATCGACGTAGTGTCTATGGTAGTATCTGATACGGCTCAGTAAACACTAATAACCTAGATAAAGAACGCTACGTATATATGTAGGTGCGATGAGGTTCAGAGAGTAAGGTCCTGTCATTGAAAGCGTTGGAACTGTCTCTTTCCCTGAGACGATACTTAGCAGGATAATTTATATTCAGGAAAGCCAGTTCCTGATATCGACAGTCTTAGAGAGAAACCGTAGCATGATGTTGACTACTACAATGGTCACTGTAGAGCAGCTACCTCCCTATGCTCCAGAGTATTTATGTGTTATTTATCACTGAAAGAAAATTGTAGTTGATGAAAAACTACCCTATAATGAAAACCCATTGCAACTGTATTTACCTACAAAGACGATTAACTGCAGAGAACATATAAATGGCGTACAGAATTACTTGTGAGAATCGGCACCGTGAAAGACTACATGCAAAAAAGCTTACCTGGCCCTGGCTGTACGAACATATAATTGAAAGCGATACGATGAGGTAGCTTTAAAATGCCTGAATAATGACCTATTACAACTCCAGAAATGACAGACGTATTGAAATCACTATGGTCCATGGACCAGTTTTCGGAGGAAACACTCACAACATTAGATTGGCGTTCGGCTTTGATGTGTCCAAATCGTCATACAAAGTAGCGCCATAAAGTAACTGCTCTTCCCCACCGCATTAGAAAATGTTTCGGAATATAGTTTACCTGCCAATTATGCAAGAACTTAGCATTATGCGCTGGCAAGGATTAAGTCTGTTTGTTTTCATACAATGTTCGAGCGACAGCGACGCATCAGTAACAAAAGGCTCTAAAATTTTGCTTTTTCTCAGGACCCATGATATTAATTAGGAAAATAATTAGCATTACTGGGAACGTTAAGGCTTATTACAACGACCTATAACTTTCCAGGATTGTTGGTCGTACTACAAGTTGTGTAAGTCGCAACTACTATCTAAACAGGGAAAAAACTTTTTCATGAATTCTGAAATTCTTTCAGACTGTTCTCAGCGGTAGCATTTTTCATCAGAGAATCAGCTCTGTGTTCTAAAGTGGGAATTACCTTCATCACCCGATGAGCCCTCTGAAGCACTGTGCGATGGGAACGCCGTTGCCAAATGGCGGCGTGATTACACTGCTTGTAATTGGCGGCGCATGCGAAACGGCGATAGCTGCGCTAATACGGACACACGGCCGCTTGGGACACACGTATCGAGGCCGCACAGACGACGCAGTATTCTCTGCCGGCACCGAAATCCCCTTTCCTGGGACTCTATCGTTTCGTAATTTCATAATTTACCTGCCAAAGCTTAGAGCATTTAACCGATCGCACGTGCGGTATACGTCTGCTGCACAGCAGTAGCAAACGTAATAATAATTTACAAGCTTTCCTGTATTCCCAGAACGTACTCACAGCTACATAAAAGACAAGACGCGTAGTATTTCACATAATTTTATCTCCATGTAAATGGAACTTCTGCTGTGTTAAATGTCCGTAATTTTGATTCCAGCGCTATCTCAAACTTTTAAACAAAACACACAATTGCCTATAAAACATTTTAATCATACTACTTTATGGGATATGTTCTCCAATTACATTCAGTATCAAAACATTTTAATCATACTACTTTATGGGATATGTTCTCCAATTACATTCAGTATCGATTTTGGCACGTGTGGCGTAAATCAGAATGAAAACACAGTTGCCTTTCGGCTAGTATATTAAGTGGTGAATATCACACATTATGTAGACATGGGTGAAGATTAATGTACTGCAGTGATATAGTCCATGCAGTTTATAAACTCGACTGCAGCTTAAATAGAAGTGTAGTTGGTGGACATCCATGACAAACCTGCAGCAGCATGTAGTGGTGTTTCCCATCACTAACATGAATACTAATGTGGCCTTACGGGGTTGCAGGTAAGTTATAATCCAGAGGCACTACAGGTGAAAACTTATTGCTGCTGGGTCTTCATTCAGGAGACATGTTCGAAGCAGCTTGCCATGCTCGTCAATCCTGTGCAAGCCTCTTCATATTAACCTACTTACCGCAACCAACATCCATCTGAATCTGTTTACTATATTCGAGACTTACTTTCTCTGTAAGATTTTAACCCCCCACTCCCCTTCATCACCATCTCCCGCCCACTCCACCAAGCACGCTTCGTTACAGACAAATCCTCAATGTTATCTTCGGTATTAGTAAACCGCTTCAGCTATATTTACTCCTTTATTATTGGATCAATACCGGTTTCGTTCCACTAAAAGTAACTTCTTCAGCTGAACTTCTTCAGCTGAACGTCTAACACCTGAAGATGTTGCCTTTAATGTCACGAAACCGGTAGTGATCCAATAATAAAGGAGTAAATATAGCTGAAGTGGTTAGCTAATACCCAAGATGACTACTCACTGCTGTGGCTTCGCCACCTACGAGGTGGTCTGCAGAAATCTTTGCGCCTTAGAATGTTTCCTACCTGCTTATAATTTATTCTCCTTCTCTCTAAAATGTTTATCATCCATGTTTCAGTTCCATAAAAGGCTACACTCTAGATATTTACTTTCAGAAAAGACTTCCTAACGCTTATATTGCTATTAGATGTTATATTGCTATTAGATGTTAACAGATTCTTCTTTTTAAGAAATACTTTTTGCTACATATAATTATTAGTACATTCTCTCCACTTAAGTTATTTTGCTGCCAAAACAGCAAAATGCAAGACATCCATTCTGTTCAGCTGCTGTTCCAACTCTATGTTGTCTCTGCCAGAATTATGGCGTCATTGGTAAATCTTAAATCCCTCTTAAATCCCTTTTCAAACTTTTTCTTGGTTTCCTTCAAAGCTTGCCCAATTTGAATATTGAATAACATCAGGGAGAAGCTACATACCTGTCTCACTCCCTTCTCAACACGGTTTCCCTTACATGTTCTCCTTGTTCTGGTTTATGTACAAATTGTAAACAGCCTTTCGCTAAATGTATCTTAACCGTTCTACCTTCAAAATTTCAATGCATATATTGCGATCATCACTGTTAAAAGCTCTTTCTTAGTTTACAGATGCTATAAATGAAGATTTGCCTTTCTTCAACCTATTTCTCGTTGTACGGTCAGTGTAGCCTCACGTGTTTACGCATTTCTCCGGAACCCATTAGTCTTCTATTGTCCTTCCTTCCCTTGTTACAGTTCAACGTTTCCTCTCTGCCACTCTCAATAACCCTTGGTTCGTATAGATTATCCAGGTTTTGACTCCTTAATTTCCTTCCTTTTTGCAGTTTTTCCACTCTGATCTGCAGTCCACAACAATTAAATCATCGTCAGGCTTCACACCTGCCCCTAGAAATGTCCTACAATTTAAAATCTGTTGTGACAGGGTGTCAGTAATGAATTATGTTCGAAACATGTGAAAATAATATGATTATTGACGATTAAAATGTAAGAATTGCAATAACCCCTATCAACTACCCCATAAAATCTGTTCTCTAAATCCCTTTCTTAACACTGTATAATAGCAAACTTTGAGTGCCGTTAGATCACAGCTAACCTGAGTGGCCGAGCGGTTGTATGCGCTTCAGTCTGGAACCGCGCGACCGCTACGGTCCCTGGTTCGAATCCTGCCTCGGGCGTGGATGTGTGTGATGTCCTTAGGTTAGTTATGTTTAAGTAGTTCTAAGTTCTAGGGGACTGATGATCTCATAAGTTAAGTCCCATAGTGCTCAGAGCCTTAGATCACATCCAAATATACAAAGTGAACGAGGTGTCGCAGTGGTTAGCATTCCCTTGCATTAGGGAGGACGACGGTTCAGATGCGTGTCCGACCATCCATGATTTCCGTAAATCGTTCCAGGCAAATTCCGGTATGGTTCCTTTCAAATGTCATGGTCGATTTCCTTCCCCATCCTTAATATAATCAATGTGACATTTTGCTCCATCTCTGATAATGTTTTTGTCTACGGCATCTTAAATCCTTTCTTTCTCGAAGTCGATGTACTCTTGTTATTTCCCCTACCCTCTCTTTGAGCACTATCGAATTCCAGCACCCAACACCATTAAATTTTGACTCCCTTAACTGTGTGATTATTTGGTTTACGTCATTATTCACTCTTTCAGTCTCTTCATCATCTGCGCTGTCAGTTTATGTATAAACTTGTGTTATTGTGGTGCCTATCTTGGCTACGATAGCTCAACCACTATGCTGTTCATAGTAGCCTACCCGCATTCCTATTTCCTTATTGATTATTAAGCCTACTTCTACACTTCTACCCCCTCCACCCGTCCCTAATCGATCGTTAACCTTGTGCTGACCTGACGTGAAGTCTTGTTCTTCCTACCATCGCAGTTCACGAGTTCCCATTAAATGTAACTTCAGATTATCCAATTCTTTTTGGAAATTCTCTAACCAAACGACGAGATCAAGGGATCTAACATACCACACACCAACCCTTCAGACAGAAGTTTTGCTTGCTGAATATCAGAATGGGGGTTATGTTTCCCCTACAATTACCCGAGAACCATACAATAAATATGTTTAACTTTTGGGAAAAATAACGGCAGAAGTATTTCTTTGCTTTCAGCCGTTCCCAGTAATACCACGGCAAAGCAGTGTTGACTAGGTTTACAACGCCGGGTAAGTCAGTCATCTAGACTGTTGCCCATGCAATACCGAAAAGCCTGGTTCCTGCCTTTCTTCAGGAACCACGGATTAGTGTAGAGTCTCAGCAGATACTCTTCTTCGGTGCAGCTACGGTACAGCCACCTCACAGTCTGTAGCACTGAGGTATGCAACTCACTCCACTTGGTCGTGGTTCATGATTCAGGAGAAAATGAAGTCTAATTATGAAACCTGAGTATCAGTTGTGAGTTGGCGTGTTTTGCATTCCGGTAAGTATAGAATGCATGAATTGCTCATCCCACTAGGCTGAAATTTTGCATGAGAAAAGCGAATAGCATAGGGTGGAGCGGCTAAGGCAAACCGATAAGCTGTATCGAAATTGATTAAATACAAGGTACAACTTAGCTTGTAAGAGAAGTATACGCCCGAGGTGTTACCGATTTTGTTCATATTTCGCATGGTTGTAGATATAACAAATGCTGCTCTAATACGACGTCCTCAAGCGATTTCTAGGAATCGAGATTCAAAGTTGAACAATCCTGCAGTATATAATACGAGACAGGTAGGTTGCGAGCTGCAGTGTTAGGACAACGCGGTATGTCGGTAGACTACAAGCCTGGCCTGATTGATTTCCAGTCATGTCTTTGTCTTGTCAATATTCCACAAAAAATTTTTTTCTCTACAACGAATCATGTTTCTTCAAAGAGCGACGATCGTAATAATCGAAATCATTGTGGGTCATTCGTGGTGACTTATAATGGAAGTATAATGAGCGATCGTGATAAAATGAACATTTATTTATCGACACTTTGAAATGCGTATCGTACAAACCGTACACGTTATTCAATGCACGTATGGCTTCACAATGAAACGTGCATGAATGTATCAAGAAGTAAAAGATCATTTCATCGTTATCATAGTTACAACTTCCCACGATTATACCACAACGATAACATGATTATTAATGTTGCTTTCCGAAGTTACTTCAGTTGTTGTGACACAAGTGTCTGATGGAGGCACAGAAACAAAGAAATGACGTGACTTGAGCGCGATAAAAGCAGACTGTAACTATGCTCCCTCAGCTGACAGAGCTAGTGCGGCTGCGTGACTACTGGTACACGTGATATTCAACATGCCCTTTAAATTATGAACCTCGATTTCTCGAAAACCCTTGGGTAGGGAATAGAACTAGAGCAACATTTTTTAAATCTGGCTGTAAGTATGTACTGCAACCATCCAAAATACAAGAAAAATCCATGGCCACCGAATGTGTGCTTCCCTTGTAACTTAGAGCGGACAATGCGTTTTACTTTACGTCGTAAATGGAAAATGGAAATGCCGTGTGGCTAGAGGGTTCCATCGGGTTGACCGGTCCCCTAGTTCCAGACTTTTGAGCTGACGCCACTTCGGTGACTTGCGTGTCGATGGTGATGAAATGATGATGATAAGGACAACGCAACACCCAGTCCCTGAGCGGAGAAAATCGCTGACCCAGCCGAGAATTGAACCCGGTCGGTTGCACTGACCACTCAGCTGCGAGGGGCGGACATGTCGTAGACAGCTAACATTTACGTTTATGGCATCCCAAATATCACACTGACTTTGTTTATAATGGAACTAAGCTCTTTCTCTATGTGGAATCAGGAAAAGTCTTCCAAGGTCCAAGAGACCGACTGAACTGTCAACAGGAGAAGAGGCCCACAAACGTCTACCTTAATGATCCAATACGAGCTAATGTGTGTGGCAGTGGTGAAGGAAAGTTCATTCTACATCACTTTTAATTTATACCAAATGACCGCTCTCCTTGGATGTTTCCCCCACCTCCTCCCTTCAGGGGTTAGATGCGGCAATGTCACATTGTTGATGTCACCACCCACCTCGTCTCTGCCCCCACACTTCACATCCCTCCTCCGATTACCTCCTCCCCAATTGTGTTCACTAATTTGCATGTGTATTCACCCGCTGGAAGAATTTCCTAAATTTTGGCAGGGAAATCGAACTGTCAGTTAGCCTGAAGTCCTCTGCTTAAAATTCACATAATCACAACTGCGTAATACTGGTGGAAAAAAGGCTGGAGAGGAGGAAGTTGAAGAGATGTTGGTGCTATACACAGAGGAGTTTAATAAGTGTATTCCCTGTAAACAAACAGCTGACAACGGCATCCATAATCTCCTACATGAGTAATGGAAGCAGGTGATAATGGATGACCTTAGGGATAATACTTATCAGCAAATAAGGAGGATGGACTGAGCATTTATTTCGCAACTCATAGAGAATACTGCCTGTGCTAGAGCTGTTCCAAGTTTTTTTTTTTTTTTTTTTTCAAATCGCTGGTTCGTCCAAATAGCAGGAGACACCTTCGTCCTATTCTACTACACCAGACTGAATGAACCAGAGGTGCTCGCCTTTCTGTATGGGGCCCCACTGCGGATGCTTCAAACGCATCTTATACACCTTTTCATATGTGTGTGTATATGTATTCATCTTGCTTTGTGCTCTAGTCTACAATACTATTCGAAATTAAGGGGGATGTGTTCTACAGCCACTGCTAAAAGAACTGCCTCCTACCTAACTACAAGTATAAAGTTGCTGGAGGAAGTTGTACATGGATAAATAGGAAGAAGGGATACGACAGTAAACTTCCACAGAAGAGTAGAAAGAGCTGCTCATAACGATCTATAAGTGCACACAGATACATGGCAGGAGAGGATTGGGCAACAAACTGTCACTGAAGCATAGGAAGGCCTAGACACGCTGATACAGCTGACTGAAAATGCTTCACAGCTCTAATTGCTTATCATATTTGTCACGAAAATACAACCACTCTTACGCTATCGATCATAACGCAACAAATACACTGGGAATTGAGAAAAATCATTGTAATCACACAAGTACTGAAGAAACTGATCCCAGAAGATCTCACCAGGGGATAGTGGCAGCAGCTTCATGTTTGTTCACCTCGATGTATGGTACAGACTAAGCAGCAAAGAACCAGTTTTACTTACCCTCCTATCTTCCCTCTTTTCTCCCTCTACCTCCCACAGGTTTGGAGGGATATTGCTTTTCCAGGCCTGTTCTAAACTGACGCAGAAGGTACCCAAAGAGATGGTGATATACCGCTTCCATTCTGTAGCAGTCAGTCACAGATGGACAAAGAACTCAGAAATAGGATGCTTCCAGCAAGACATTAAACATATTTCTCGGACACACTGGCCCCCTGCAATAAAAGTGAAATACCTGACTATCTGTCACAGACAAAGAACAGAACAATCAACATCAGTGTGCTTCCAACGTTCTGGATGTGCCAGCACTGTCTGCATGTGGCTCTCAGCTAATCAGTCTGATATAGGAAAAGCACTGAAATAACACATCACACGTAAATGACAGAAAAACTGATGTCATATACAAGTTGTCTCAGTGTGTGCCAATCCGCTTGCTCTGCTTTCAAATAGGTGGTGAGCAGTGGCCACACTGTCAGCAGAAACTGTAACATTCCCTCTCAATTTATTTTTGTCAGTTATCGTAATTTTATCAAATTATGTCCTTTTTCTACATTTTGCCGTATGCATATAAACATACGGTTATCATAATGACTCATAGCTTGATTTTATACGGGTAATATTTGTCAAACTGCTAAAAAATACTGAGAATTTATCTCTTTCCAGTGGTCTACATGAATGCATTTGAGATGGGACTAGTACCTATATGAGATTTTATGAGTGTTGTCATGTGGAGGATATAGTGTAAACTTGAATTCTGGAAACAGTTCAGTGTTCTACTCTGATACATCAGAGAGCGTGTCTGCATACTCGTGTAGTGATGCTGTTGATGGAAACTCAAAGTCTGGAAACAGTTCTGCACATTGACTTGATTCCTACTCAGACCGCTGGCCACGGTCGCCAAGCGGTTCTAGGCGCTTCAGTCCGGAACCGCGAGACTGCTACGGTCTCAGGTTCGAATCCTGCCTCAGGCATGGATGTGTGTGATGTTCTTAGGTTAGTTAGGTTTAAGTAGTTCTAATGACCTCAGATGTTAAGTCCCATAGTGCTCAGAGCCATTTGAACCTAGTCAGACCTATAGGGACCTGACCTATGTATAGAGCTGATTCCTTCTGCTGCTGTGTCCTCGATTTTCCATAAGTGTGTGTTCTTAGTGCCAACAGCCTTGCCACTGTGGTAACACCAGTTGCCATCACATTATCAAAGTTAAGCCGTGTTTGGCTTCGCTAGCATATGGATGGGTTGCTGTCTGAGACTGCCAAGTGCTGTTGGCAAGTGGGGTGCACTCAGCCCTGGTGAAGTCAACTAGGGAGCTACTTGATTGAGAAGTAGTGACACTGGTCACGAAAACTGACAACGGACAAGACAATTGTGTGCCGACCACATGCCCTTCCATACTGCATCCAGTAGTGAAGCCTAGGGGCTGCTAATGACACACCGGCCAGTCAGAACTTTAGGCCTTCAATGTCTGTTTGGGTGGTATATGTTTTTATTGCTATCCTGCTTTAGTCTGCTTTATCTGTTTATACCACCCAACTCTGGTGCATGCCCGTAACCCAGCCAGGGTATTTACAGTCCATCAATAAAACGGAAGTACATGGACTACTGTTTGGGAAAGAAGGGTGACGTTATACTGTTGAGAACACACAACATAAATACTCCGTTTCATGTGCTGGACTCCGATATGGGGACCCAACGTCCTCTCTCCCTCACTACATCGATACTGCATATATTTCTTGTGGTGGAAGCATCATGAGGGTGCTTTCTGGTATGCATATGGCAAGTGGATCCAACAGTTGTATGTGTGGGATATCAATAATGACAGGTCCACTTTGTGCCAAAACGAGGAATATTCTTATTTCTGTAACCTGCTTGTGTCGCACCCTTTGAGTCTTGTACAGAGAAGATCTACCAGCACACAGACAAGTATATGGCTTGAATGGATCCATTGACCCAATAATTCTGGATGACGTTCAGATGGGATCCACCCCTCCATGTGATCCTAGGCAGTGGCCAGAAGATAGCCCCCCCCCCCCCCTGCAGTAAGTCTTAGAATATTTTTCAGTATGGATACAGCTTGCTTTACTTCCAGAATATCGTTCGTGCTGGATCCAGCAACCAGTATTCTTTTTTTTTGGGGGGGGGGGGGGGTGAGCACATCCACTCATACAAAGGCCAGAGTGGAGGTTGGGGTGCATGCATCTGCACAATAATTCCCAGATAATGTTCAGTATGGATCCACCCCATTGTATGATCTGTAATATAAATCCTCCTGCATTAGATTCGACACCACTACAACAGGCGATGCATTTGATGTAGGTGGAACGAGGGAGAGAGCGCGTGGGGCCCTGCCTGAGAACAAATTAGATGCAATGCCGTGACTGCGTTCTCTGTTTACAACAAAATAACGTCAGACCTCTAACCTGAAACAGCAATTCATGTTAATGTGTTTTATCGACAGATTGTAGAAATCCTGTCTGAGTTGGGCCTATGTATCAGAACTGTATGGTAAATAAAATAGCAGACCATATTTGGTAAGTAATAACAGCTTATGTAAATTCGAGACAGCAGCAGCAGGAGAAATTAGCACCACACACACGTCAACTCCCTGTTGCAGCTCCCTATGCACTGGAGTGGAAATCACGTCAACATGCAGAACTGTTTCTGGACTCTGATTTCCATTAACTGCATATGTACATGAGTTTGCAGACAAGCTCTCTGATAGATTAGAGTACTTTATTAAATTGTTTCTGTATGTCGCATTTCCACTATATCCTTCACATGCAGCACTCATCGAGTTTTATATTGCTATATCCCAAGGGTTAATATACGTTCAGTTATTTAGTTCGATTACTTCTATGCTTGTCCTATCCAAAATGCATGCATGTAGGCCATTGTAATGAGAGAAATTCTCAGTATCTTCTACTAGACTGACGACTATTACCCATATGCAAAGTCACACGTGGTTGGGTAAGCAATATGAGCATACACATATCGAAAAATGTGGAAAAAATGACATAAAATCCGTAAAATTAGGAAAATTGCCGGGAACTACCTGTAAATTGAGACAGAATCTGACAGAAATCAGGAAAATTTAGGGAGACTGGGAGAGATGTTACAAGTCTGCTTTGTCCAGGAAAATTACTGTACATTGAAACGAGTGTGTGATAGTAAAAAGAATACGAGAAAAATTAGATATGGGACCAGGGAAAAAGATCGTGGACAGCGATAAGACGCCTGGAATAGACTATCATGCCTAGAGTAATAAATTTATTATGTTGGATCACAAGCCCAGATGTCTCCCTTAAGTTGTCACCAACCACATAATAGATTTTTATAAAGTGTCTGGATATGTGACTGAGATAAGCTTTACATCCTGCTTAGCAAAACAGCGTTGTATTACCAGCTAGGGTACTGCAATATACCAATACAGAACAGATTGCGTGTTTGATCTGTGCAAAACTGTGTGAGTACGTTGAACTGTACCAGAGCATATTTATAATGTGCATCTCTGAACTCTCTGCTAGTCACAACAACTACCTTACAGAATAGATGCTACATGGTTTTTAATAACATTCTGCAATATATCTTCTGGGGTAATAGTAATACATGCAATTTGACTGCTGTCTTAGATGCTTTCCTAGAAAAGAGAACCATCTGCCTCTAACCTGACATGGATCTGTGCTAAAGCATGACAGAAAGTAGATGGAGTATTCAGTTGAGAGGGGTTGTAATGAGTGTTACTAAAGTTGCGTTCTAGAGAGAGAGATGTTGTAGCAGGTCATGTATCCCACATTTAATCATTTTCTTTCGGTTGTTGTGTCAGGCTGTATCAGTTGTGTGGTGTAACCTGCATTTGACTCGCATACAGTTACATCTCCTGTGCGTGACTTAGAGTACTATCTACCTGCGAGTATTAACAGAAAATCCTCCCATACAACAGTTGGCAGACTATTTCGAACTTATGTGTGATGAATCATGTCACCAAACCGATGGAAAAGAACATTCCGCCACCCTCTTCAGACGAGCGAGTATGCATGTGAAGTACACCATTCTGCTGGCACATCTTGGACAAAGATCTTCAGTTTCATAACTGCAGTGACAACTTGTACACAACTGTGTGCTCTGGATGTGACGTAGAACGCTATATACCTGCAATTGTGAACAGCAAACCTGACCACACCGCAGTCAGCAGAGGAATTCCAATGCATGTATCCACCAAACTGATGGAAAACCTATTTCACTATCCTCCTCAAGATGAATGAAGGTGCATGCGAAGTACTCCATTCCCCTGCCACATCTTGGACAGAAATCGAGTCGTCAGTTTCATAACTGAAATGATTCTAAGTCATTGACAGTGTTTTGTAAAGTACTGCCATCCCTGTGCATGCATCTGCTTGAGAGCAGTCATGTGTCGAAGAGACAGTATTCTGTTCACGGGCTGAGTGAAGCATGGTGTGTAGCTTTATATGTCAAACATTTTAAGATTCCATAGTTTCTTGCACTTTCGTTGATGACCATTGTTTTGTGGGACCGACACGAGCATATCATAGTTTCTGAACCACAATCGGACGTGAACACGGACGTTAAACACCTCCAGAAATCTACATAATGCATGTATCACTAAGAATCTATATTTTTCTTCTTCAGTGTAGAAGGTAATAGTTCAGTTATCTTAAAGCTGGTCGCCATTGTGAGTGAGACAGAAAACTTGCCCAGTGAATGCATGTCAGGATTTGGCAATATACCTCCACATTCGAATACTATCAGCATTGCATTCCACGAGCAAATATTTCAAAAACCACAAGGCTTTAACATTATATCATGTTTAAGTGTAGACCCATGTAGACTTAGGAGTGGTCTGTTTTCTATGGTCATTTCTGTCTTTCCAATACCTTCTTGGTGAGGACTCTGTACCATTAGAACAAAGTGATAGCACAGGTCAGTTACGTAACATGCTTCAAACTCCTTGTGTCTGGAGCTCCATCATGCATAAATCATATTTTCTTCTGCTTCTTAACCGTCTGTTATATCACCACAACATTCCGAAATTTTATCAGACTGGCATCTGCTACAAACCAACAAGGAGTTCCAGCCTCCTCAGCATGCAAGCATCTAAAGAGAGCATGTGTTCTAGGATGGGTAACATGCAAAAGACTAATATGGAACAGTATTTGCAGAACGGCAGTTACAGTACTGGAATGAGAATCCTGGTGTATAACGCTAATGCCTGTCGGTTTCGCAAGTTTGGAACATATCTTATGCTCTTTCTGACAGGAAAATATCGAAGAACTTGGTTACGAGGAACTTAGATCTTCTGTTCCTTCCCAAGACATGTAGTGGGTATAGTTCTCTCCTGTTTCTGGTCAGCTACAAATGAAATCGCCTACTATGATGAACAGGATTGGGGAGGGGTGTTGGTTAAAGGCAGAGAACCTGTTACAAGAGGCATCCTTAGCCGATACATTCAGCAAAGGGGCAGCTCATTTCGAAATAGAAGGCAGAATGCTGCTGTGGATATGATTCGTTTCCTAGGATGGTAATCATCAAAGATGTTGCGGAGATCTCTCACCTCGAGTTATACTATGGGTGCAAGAGTACTTTGTGACTGCCATCCGCATAAGGAGTGACAGCCAGTTGTAATAAAATCTGAGCGAATTTACAAAGTGCTTCAGTTACAGAATGTAGTTTTCGCAACTGCTCTTTGCTACTGAGGCTATTTCCCACACTATGAAACAGCGTTTGTGTAATGTGAAGGAAGCAGCGAAACAGGGATGACTATGCGTTCACATGTATACAGCACTCCCAAAGTAATGGATGCGGTGGGCTATCGATGATACAGACACTGACAACTGTGGAGCAATGTCACTGGCTGATGGCATTCCGAGATCTACGAAATGAGACGTCTTGTTGACATAACACGCCGTAAAGTGCAGTGTTTTAGAGCTCGAGTAATTGGGTAACATGCGGTTAAATTACGGACAACCAGGTGAAATTGTGAAACTTTATGGTTAAATACGTAAAGCGAAGGAAAACACTACAAAAGTGATTATTGTAGACCTCCCACTTCGGCAGTTTGCAAATCCTTCATCGGAAACAGTATCGTAAATTGAGTACATAGCTGTAGTCATTTGGATGTTACGAAATAACGAGGATGGAGGGGATGTGAACTGTAGTTTGCTGTTGGATGTAGCATGCGAATACATGGTTCCAAAGCTGCTGTTCTGTTTGATGTTTGTGCATATGAAATATATGTAATATCCACATGCATGCATGCATGATTTCCAGAGACACTAATTTTGAATGCTAAGAGGGTAAGGTAGGGTGCTCTCGGGCTATGGGAGGCCGCTTGAAGCAACGGACGGAAACCTGAGTTCCAAATGGTTGAAATGGCTCTGAGCACTATGGGGCTTAACTTCAGACGTTAACAGTCCCCTAGAACTTAGAACTACTTAAATCTAACTACCCTAAGGACATCACACACATCCATGCCCGAGGCAGTATTCGTACCTGCGACCGTAGCGGTCACGCGGTTCCAGAGTGTAGCGCCTAGAACCGCTCGGGCACCCCGGCCGGCGGAAACGGGGGTGGTCGGCGAGGATGTACTGAATAGTAACCGCCCTCAGTGACTTAAACGGCCGCTAGTTATGCACCTATCTTGCAAGTGCAGCCCCTGCAGCTGGCTCTTCCCAAGGCGAGACATACCTGAGGGCCGTAACATGCAGTTCGCCGTTCTTCTCTCGGAGAGTTGTCGTTGAAGTATTTCGCTATTGTTCCAGTGGTCGCCAATTCCTAGGAATACGTTTGATTTCTGCGGTTTTGACACAGTAGATCATTGTGAACCCAACACTAATAAAAGCTGAGCGCCTGCAGTGAATGGACCACTGTGTACCACCGGCAAGTGGTTAGAACAGGCCTGCCAACCCAGTATCCTTACTTACAGGAAGAGCAGAGTAACGGAGCAAGCATAATCATTTCAACTGAAAAGTGAGTTGACAATAATTTAGCTGGAGATTTCATTGATTTTGGCACTATAACCACTATGGCACCTATCACAGTTTTCGTTTACAAAGCGGAAGACTACATTCTTTTAACAGTGTGGGATGAGGTCTGTCGGCCCAATATTTGTTATGGCATACCTGGAGAATACATGATGGTAATTCTTCATGCAGAACACGAATGTAGCTGTTTATTGAGTCCGTTTTTTTTAAATATATGAGCTGAGATTACAGTAGCTGAGGTGCAAAAAATTGCAACACTTTAGGCATACACACACAGTATGTTACTCCAGAAGGAGTAAGTGACCTGTGTCAAATTCCTCCGCCGACCATTAGTCTGCAGTCTGTACAGCAGGAATCTCATCCATACACAGTTCATAAGACTATGTACACAAAGCTGTTATTCAGTACAGTTGAGCGCCTGACACCTCTACCAGACAGCCTTCTTACAATTCACTTGATGAAGTAAAATAAATGCTATCTGTGATGGGTTATAACCACACACAGCGGTAGAGGGCACTGAACTCCACCTACCAGGGAGCAGAGGGGCTGGCCAGTGCACATTAGACGAGTTGTGTGTTTCTAATTTACTTGGGTTATGTAATTTCATTGTTTTTCCTACCTAATACTGATTAGCCAGGCACAACTTTCAGACAGTGCCAGCGCATTCAGAACATTTGAGAGCACAGCGCTGTTGACTGTTCAGTTTTTCATCCACGACGGATAGTAAGGTATTACGCTATTTTTCCAGTGGAGCCAATATTTCTGACAAATATATTTAATGGCTTGCACAAGGTGTCTCGTTCATATGTCTTTTGTTCATCCGTGACTAATTTCTGCCTGCCAGAAATAGAACATCACTGCCAGTAACCATGGTTCAATACTGGTCAGTACCCCGTCTCCTATCTTCCAAGCTTCACAGAAACTTTCCTGCAGACCTTGCAAAACTGGAAAGTTCTGCAAGGTCTGCAGGAGAGATTCTGTGAAGTCTGGAAGGTAGGAGACGAGGTACTGGCGGAATTAATGCATTGGGGAGGGGTCATGACTGGTGCTAGGGTAGTTCAGGCGGTAGAGCGCTTAGCTGCAAAAGGCAAAACTCCGGAGTTGGAGTCTCGGTCCAGCACACAGTTTCATAGCAGCGCATATTTCGAAGCAGAGTAAAAATTTCATTCTGCTGAAAACTGTTCACCCTGTGTTCATCTATTACCACCTTCTTCCGTTCCTTGTGTAGGAGGCTATGTACGCACTCCTCAGCTGTATGCTTACAGAAAATACATTCCCTAAACTCCTCCCTGTCCAACACCAATGTCTTGTCAATTGAACACATTTCCTACCAAAAATAAAGACAGTACATCCCTCTCCAGCCCTTTTCCGGAGAGTTTTAAGCAGTTGTGTTTATTCGAATTTCAAGTAGCAGGACTTTAGTTTTCCACCCAAACTTAGGAAACTTTTCCAGCAGGATAATACACATATAAATAAATGAATACAGTATGTCCTTCTCCTTTAGCAGCTCAGCACAAACTAACTCTTTTTCCCACTAATTCACAAGTGATTAGGGGAAGGGGAGGTGGGGAAGGAAAGGAAGGAAATGAGGGAGAGAAGAGGAAGTGGGGAAGGGGGAGCAGTGGTGGTGGTGACCTCAATAACGTGTCGTTCCCACATCAACTCCTCACAGAGAGGAGATGGGGGGACCACCCAGGAAGACCTGTAACCCTGAATGAATTAAAAGTGTAGAAGTGTGGAATGAACTTTCCCCCATTACTTAAGGCCAATGTGTTTATTTTTATGGCATTAATATAAAATATCAAATATGTTGGTCTCGGGCACTGACGACTTCCCCATTGGATATGAAAGTGGCCAGCACCGACTGAAATTGTTAACATACTTTCCGAACATTCTGTCATTGGGGCTGACCAAACCCACTTTTATAAACACTAAATCCTTATTATTATGTTACAGGTTTCGAGGAATGTTGCAGATCTCTCACAGAAAATAGAGAAAAATTACAGGAGTGACATGAAGGGAACTCCAAGTACTTGGCGTTCGTGTTATGTAAGGAATCGTTATAAGCATGCTTTAAAATCGTCTATTTCCGCTCTTGGACTTGATAACCCCCTTGATTCGGTTAGGAAATGACTTCACAGCCTTGTGGAGGTACTTGGCATCCAAGTTAGGCCACTCGCTGAGGATTTTACCGTTCAGTTCCACCACACTGCGGGGATGCTGTTGTCTGCGTTTTACCCACTGTTCCAACATGTCCCACAGATTTTCTCTGACGTACAAATGACGTAATTCTTAGCAGGCCAGTCCAGATGGAATAATGTGGCAGAGTTATCAGGAAACAAGTCTCACATTCTTCCATCCCATTAACTTCGCTGTTGTCCACTTTGTGTGCCTGTGTCAGCCATGGCCTCTTGCGAGGTACCGACTTAAATGTTCATTGCATGCAGTTCCCGTCTCAATGTTCTCTCTCTAACACGTTGCGATGGTAGTTCATTAACTGCTTGCAGCAATTACTGTCGTGTTTGGAAGATATTTTGATTTGCAAGCCGAGGAATGCATAGAAAGTTCCACTCATAGAGGACATTTTCCCATCACAATTCAGACATGTTTCTGGGCACGTGTGTTGAACAACAGCTTATAGACACAGTGAACATTGCACCGCGAAACACCAACAACTTGATCAATTTCACACGTTATATGGCCATGGACACATCCTTGTATTTACCTATGCCCTCTTGAAACATAAATGTCTTACTTATCTGTACTGCCTCATGCTCTCAAAGAGGCAGTGTGTGTGTGGTTGAGCACGTGATTCGTTAGCTGCGCCATCTGTAAGGGCTTAAGTGTGCACACTGTTCGTGCACACTGAGCGACAAATTTTTTGTCTGGTGAGCCTACAATCTGTGCTATATTTTCCTCTTCGTATGACACAGAATGTAATGGGATAGTCTGTAACGGTGAAAAAGTGGCTGGCAGCGTAAACTATTTATTACCAACATAGACTGAGCTGTTGTATTCTGAAACCAAGTGACTGAAAGCGATAGCTAATATCTAACAGACCCTTACATAATGATTTCTTACGGGTAGTGAACCACCTACTTAACGAGTTTTGTACGAAAGCTAATTGACAATGGATAACACACAACTCACGTTCAGAAGAAATGGAATTGAATCCTTCGTTCTGTCAAACGATTTCGATTTTTCGTGGTTTCTCTAAATCACTCATACCTAGGAAAATTACTGGAGGAACGGACTGCATACTTCAGGAGGAAAGACTTCTTCACTGACTCAAGTCCTGAAAGAATGGTTTACAAGTAGTTGTACAACAGAAGATTCCATAAACGTGGTTTTAAAGGATGTGAAAAAGGATTTCCATACATAAACAGCAAGCAGAACGAATTTGAAATTCCTTGGAGTGATCCCGCCATAGAACTGTCTCAGCTATTTAACGAATACTGTGTGATATAGATATTTATGAGTTATTCCAGGTAAGGAAATTTGATCTCTGAGGAATGAACTACCAATGAGTTCTGTATTTGCATCTAATCTTTCCAGCTTATATACTACATATATTCCTTACGATGACCATAAAACTTTCGCTAACATCGTTAACGTAGTCACTGGTATCCATGGAAAGTCATTAGAGAAACTGGTTTGAATGTTTTAAGTTAGAACGCATTCCCTAAATGTTTGGATATTACACTTGTCAGACCATTGATCGACCGACCATAATTGGCTAAAGGTACAACCAAGTTTGCATCACTTCCTGCAAACGTTTCGTGGTATCACATGGGGATCAACACCTGCAACGGCTTCCTGCTCTGTAATAGTATTGGAGTAAGTCACATGAGAGTATTGTGCTCCTGCATGGCTAAACGGCCACCGCACTAGCGAGATAGGCACCGAACCCCAAACAACGATGCTTATGATTATTTACTTTCTAAAATTGCACCAAATTTCTGAGTTCAAGCACTAAGCCGTCACACTAAACTTAACTCACTGGGCTGGAAGCTTTTTTACGTGAGGTATAGAACATACTGAACATCCTTTCTATTCACGACTGTATCCCATATGCTGCTTCTAGCTAACTAAGATTCGATCAGCAATAAAACCTGGTGCAGAACTTTTTCAAGAAGCACTTTATGTAACCCAATAGTGGAAGGGAAATATGAATTAAGCTTGAATTTTCAAGAATACAAGCCGACCGAGCCACCTACACTAAAACACCAGGCTTCGCGTACTTGAAGGTTTTCTCATAGAATTTGCGCAAATAATGTGGTGTGCAAGGACAACATTTCAAAAGTAAACAAAAACCTGTCCGACCAATCTTTCAGTCGTAGTGAGACGTATCAACAACTGCAACATATCGTGTAAGGGCGGTTTATTTTATTAGATCTATTAGAAATGGCTGGTGAAAGCCTGCGATTGTAAAAACTTTGAGTTTGTTTAAGAAATAACTTTCTGATACCAGCTACGATTATCGCTTTATTTAATTTTGCAGAACGATTTTCGAAAAATTATTCCTATTTTCAACTGCGTTTTCTGTGTGCTCAGCCACTTACTCGTGACACACAGAAGAAAGTACCCATGTAAATATAGAGGCTGTGTCGAATATAATTTTACAGACTTTGGGGACAGCTTCCTTACGGCAAAACAACAAAAATGCGTAATAAATATGGGCTCTAAAATGCATACAGTAAGAGCCGAAAGTACATGTTCATCTCCGATACTGCGGAAGACATCTCTTCCATTGGGAAAGTTAGCCCTTAAGGTATGAATTTTAGAGCCCATGTTCACTGGACACTTCTTTCAATTCTTGGTCGATACTGTCTCCTCCAAGAAAAGAAAAAAGAAACAGTCAAGTATGCAACTTGCTCAATTGAAGAGATGTCTTTCACTGTAGCGAAGATGGCTGTTAAGGTATGCATTTTAGACTCATATTTATGGGCTTTTTTGTTGTTTTGGTGTAAGGAACCCGTCCACAAAGTTATAAAAGTGTGATTGACACAGCCTGCATATTTACAGTCTTACTTTCTTCTCTGTGTACTTTCTTCTTGGTCGATACTGCCACCCCTAGATGCACCCATGGTCTAGAAGACGTGTTTTTTATTACCTGTCAAAACGTCATCGATCCCGAGTTAGAAACGAGCCACCGTTTAGATTTTTTTTGATAATCAGCATTGATAGCAGAAGACTTCAAGCATAAGACGTCACGCTCCTTCTGCCAACGGATTTGTCAAAGAAGGCGGAAGATCGGACAGAGTTTCAGGCCCCTATCTTGTAATTGGGGTTGGAAACTGCCCCTGAAGGCGGAAGAATCAGCAATGATCAACTGCATGAGGATCCGAAATTCAGTGGAAACCACTGCATTAAAAGACACATAACGTATTTCCAAAGGACATGTGGCCTGTAACTGAAATAATGTCATGATGATCTCTCCATTGGCCAAAGTTTCCAGAATAGTCCCCCATTCGGTTCTCGAGGAGTGTACTGTCAAGGGGGAGGTAATCATGAGGAGAAGGTTCAATAACCAACGAAACGATAACGTTCCACGAAGCAGGGCGTGGAATGCCAAAAGCTTGAACTTCGTAGCGAAGCTAGAAAATTTGAGAAGATAAATGCAAACACTCAATCTAGATATAGTAGGTGTCAGTGAATTTAAATGGAAAGAAGTCAAGGACTTATGGTCAGATGAGTATAGGAAGATCTTAGTAGCAGCAGAAAATGATATAACTGAAGTAGGATTCGTTACGAATAGGTAGGTAGGGCAGAGAGTGAGTTACTGTGAACAGTTCAGTTACAAGGTTGTTCTTATCAGAGTCAACGGCAAACCAACACCTACACCTATAGTATAAGTATTCATGCCGACATTGCAAGCTGAAGATGAGGAGGTAGAGAGAGTCTGTTAGGATAATGAAAGGGTAATACAGTACGTAAAGGGAGATGAAAATCTAATAGCCATGGTTCACTGGAATGCTGTAGTAGAGGAAGAAGTAGAAGAAAAGGCTCCAGGAGAATAAGGGTTTGGGGCAAGAAATGAGAGAGGAGAAAGACTAATTGAGCTCTTTGATAAATTTCAGTTAGTAATAGCGATTACCCTGTTAAAGAATCAGAAGGCGAGGAGATATGCCTGGAAAAGGCCGGGTGATACGGGAAGACTTCAGTTCAGTTACATCATGGTCAGACAGTGTTGCCGAAATCAGATACTGGATTGCAAGGCTTACCCAGGGGCAAATATATAGTGTCAGATCACAATGTACTAGTGACGAAGAGTAGGCTAAAGTTTAAGAGATTAGTCAGGAAGAGTCAATAAGAAAAGAAGTGGAATAAAGAAGTACCAGGCAACGTCAAGAGACGCATGAATTTGTCTAAGGCTATAGATACAGCAATAGCGAATAGCTGAGTAGACAGTGCAGTGGGAGAGGAATGAACGTCTCTGAAAAGGAAAATCACAAAAGTTGTAAAGAAAAACGTAGGTACAACGAGCGGATCTGCGAAGAAACCATGGGTAACAGAAGAAATACTTCAATAGATCGAAGAAAGAAGTAAGTACAATAAAATTCAAGTAAATTAAGGAACAGAGAAATACAAGTCCTGAGGAATGAAAGAAATAGGAAGAGTAGGGAAGCTAAGACGAAATGTCGGCAGAATAAACTTGCAGAAATCGAAATAGAAATGACTGACGGAAGAACTGATTCAGCGTATAGGAAAGTCCAAACAACCTTCCATGAAATGAAAACCAAGAATGGTAACATGAAGAGTGCAACGGGAATTCCGCTGTTAAATTCAGAAGAGAGAGCGGATAGGTGGGAAGAGTACATTGAAGGCTTCTATGATGGGACGAGTTGGCTGATGTGATAGAAGAAGAAACCCGAGTCGATTTAGAGGAGGTAGGGGATCCAGTATTAGAATCAGAATTTACGAGATTATTGGAGGACTCAAGATCAAACAAGGCGGAAGAGATGGATAATATTCCTTCAGACTTTCTAAAATCATTGGACAAAGTGGCAACAAAACGACTGTCCAAGGCAGCGCGTAGAGTGTATGAGTCTAGTGATATTCCATCTCACTTTCGAAAAAATATCATCCACACGTTTCCCAAAACTGCAAGAGCTGACTAGAGCGAGAATTATCATACAATCAGCTTAACAGTTCATGCATCCAAGTTGTTGACAAGACTAATCTACAGAAGAATGGAAAATAAAATTGAGGATGGTGTTAGACGACGATCAGGTTGGCTTTAGGAAAGGTAAAGGTACCAGAGAGGCAATTCTGACCATGCGGTTGATAATGCAAACAAGACCAAAGAAAAGACTCTTTCATATGGTTTGTCGACTTGGAAAAGGCACCCAACAGTGTAAAACTGTGCAAGATATTCGAAACTCTGAGAAGTCAGTGAACTGTTGATAATGGCTTTTCAATCGCCGGAAGGGCATTCTGGACTAACTTCAACTCACCACGTCCAATGTCGAAGGCAAATTACGCTCACGATTGTTACAACGTGTAATTGCAGCAAACCTGATTCGCATCCCCGTAGTGGTGCTACTAGTGCCACTCTTAGGCGAGTTGCGCGAAATTTTATTAGACACCATCTTTCAGATGTAGAAAGACGCCTACCAACTTTCGTTTTGTCTCCCAACCCATTGTTGGTGTTGCAACTGTTTTCCGTCTGTACATACGAATACAGGGAATTTAAGTAAGGTAAAAAAAAAAACTTCAGAAATTGTGGGAAATGTAAAAGCTCTATTTACAGCTTGGCTAAGCAGTCGGAGTTACATGCCACAACGAATGTAAGAATAATTTATGTGCTTCAGGATTTATCGTCGGTATAGATGGTGGGCATCGTTTTAAAATGGGTTGAAAGTTTTATCATATATTACCTATTATACACAGGCATAGATTTCGGTTGGCGCTACTTTAAGTTTTCCGTGGGTCCATTAATTGTCACACGGACCAAACCTGACTGCGGGCGTTTCGTCATTTGCTGGTCTCGTCCACGAGTTAGCGTTGGCAGTTGCTCAGGTGCAGCTGGCTGCAAGTGCTCCACGGTGCGCTGTTGGGGCACAACCGGCTGAAGCAGAGATACGGCAAGTGGCTCCTTAACAGCCCGACCTGCGGGGCACGAAGCGGAGGTCGTTAGCGGTAACGGGCAGCGCGGCGGCGGCGCCGGCTGCAGCGGAACCCCGCCTGCACGCGTTCCGCCCCACAGCAGACCGCTACGTGCAATTAGCCGCTGCCAACTCCTCCCGCGTGCAGTTCGCGCCCTCGCTCACCATTCGAGCGGCGCCTCTTAATCTAGACCAGGAGACTGCGGCGTGTTAGCGTAACGTGGCCGAGAATTCCCTGCTTCAGCAAACGTATTCGTTAAAAGTGACCTGCGAACATATCAACGGACGGAGTTCCAAATTACGTGCAACGAAACAGTTATCACGAATACAAGGGAAAGTGGGCTATAAAACACCAAGTGACGGGTTACAAAAGATGTATGAATGCGTGGTGTCTGTTCTCTCGGACGTGTCCAAAGGAACAGAAAACACGCAGAATCCGCAGATGTGATGAATAGCATGTAAATTGAAAGTGAAGGAGAGAGAAAGGAAAGGGAAGGAAGGAACTATTGATGTCAACTGTATCGGGACGTCATGTGGAATCAGCAGCGACGAGTGAAAGCGTATGCCGAACTGGGATTCGTACTTCCGATCAGCTACTTGCTAGGCAGTTCAGTCAACCACTGCACCATCTGGATACTGTGTTTATCGCAACTGCCCAGAATATCTGTTCACACCTCCTGGCCTACATTTCCCCCTAACGCCATCTATCTGCAGTCCCTCTTCATTTCCTCCATGTTCACTTCAAAATGGTTCAAATGTCTCTGAGCACTGTGGGACTTAACATCTGAGGTCATCAGTCCCCTAGAACTTAGAACTACTTAAACCTAAGTAACCTGAGGACAGCACACATCCATGCCCGAGGCAGGATTCGAACCTGCGACCGTAGCAGTCTAGCGGTTCCTGACTGAAGCGCCTAGAACCGCTCGGCCACCGAGGCCAGCCATGTTTACTAATTTGAAATTGTCGAAGGAGGTCAAACATAATTGTGCATCTGCACTGTTTGTTCACTCAGGCGAATCAGTCCTTTTTTGGTCGGTTAGTACCTACAAGATCACGTGGTAAGACCAAGCTATTAATGCTTATTTTCCGTGGGCAGCAGGTCTGGAGTTGAGCTGTGGATGCATGGATGCAAAACGGTAAGACTATAAGGACAGGCGTACTCCATAATGTGCTGCAGTTACAACTAGGCAGAAATGAATAGTCGTTAATTTATGTTACGTGCTTGTGCGAATACTGTCAGACACAGAAAAAGACAACCAACACACTGAAGTGGATATGCATTAAGATAACAATGATCACAATATTTGCACTAACACCCCAGCATCTTGTATAAAAGAAGTTTTTGATTAAAAATGTTTCTGCGAAAATATCCGGAAAAAAGCATTCTAGTAAAGTTCCTGAAATCAGTCACCGAAAAAGGCAAGGACATATTATAAAAAAAAATTAACGTTTTAAATGTTAAAAAACCTGGGGCTCTGACATATATTCCGATGACTAGGAGTAGACATCAGCAGATTCATATTCGCAGGCTCGAATCCTGCCTCGGGCATGGATGTGTGTGATGTCCTTAGGTTAGTTAGGTTTAACTAGTTCTAAGTTCTAGGCTACTGATGACCTCAGACGTTAAGTCGCATAGTACTCAGAGCCATTTGAACCATTTTTGAGATTCATATTCGACATCTTTGATTGTCCGTGCCAGGTGATTGTCACACCCTCTGACAAACAGCCGCTATAAATGCTAGTTCGGCTAACCAGTACAATGGCGATGGTTATCAACTTTACTCGATACATACACATATACAGTTAAACCTTTACCTACAATGCAGTTTTGTATTTTGTGTTTCGATCATCTGATACGAGACTTAAATAAGAATTCTCCAGTTCTGGCAAACGTTGTCGGAAGATCTCCCTAGGTGGTAAAGCAAATGGCATAAATCCACCCTCCTCCCCCCTTCAGCTCTTTCAACTAGGACTCCCCCTGCTCAATCACCAGACCATGTGTAATTCGTGAAGAATACTAGCATTAGAAGTAGAGAGTGAAAAAGTATACAAAAATCACTGACACTCGTCTATAGAAAGGTCCCAGAACTGCTCCCATTAATAAACCAGACGTAAACAGTAATGTAATCTGAAACTCAGATTGGACTGTATACCACAGAGACAGGCTGGACAGTGAAGGGGGAGACGTGTTTATAGCGATAAGAAGTGCAATAGTATCGAAGGAAATTGACGGAGATCTGAAATGTGAAATAATTTGGGTGAAGGTCACGGTTAAAGCAGGCTCAGACATGGTAATTGGATGTCTCTATAGGCCCCCTGGCTCAGAAGCTGTTGTGGCTGATCACCTGAAGGATAATTTGGAAAATATTTCGAGCAGATTTCCCTACCATGTTATAGTTCTGGGTGGAGATTTTAATTTGCCGGATATAGACTGGGAGACCCAAACGTTCATAACGGGTGACAGGGACAAAGAATCCAGCGAAAATTTTTTAAATGCTTTATCTGAAAACTACCTTGAGCAGTTAAACTGAGAACCGACTCGTGGTGATAACATATTAGACCTTCTGGTGACAAACAGACCCGAACTATTTGAAACAGTTAACGCAGAGCAGGGAATCAGCGATCATAAAGCGGTTACTGCATTGATGATTTCAGCCGTGAATAGATATATTAAAAAAGGTAGGAAGATTTTTCTGTTTAGCAAAAGTGACAAAAAGCAGATTACAGAGTACCTGATGGCTCAACACAAAAGTTTTGTCTCAAGTACAGATAGTGTTGAGGATCAGTGGACGAAGTTCAAAACCATCGTACAATATGTGTTAGATGAGTATGTGCCAAGCAAGATCGTAAGAGATGGAAAAGAGCCACCGTGGTAGAACAACCGAGTTAGGAAACTGCAGCGGAAGCAAAGGGAACTTCACAGCAAACATAAACATAGCCAAAGCCTTGCGGACAAACAAAAATTACGCGAAGCGAAATGTAGTGTGAGGAGGGCTATGCGAGAGGCGTTCAATGAATTCGAAAGTAAAGTTCTATGTACTGACTTGGCCGAAAATCTTAAGAAATTTTTGTCTTATGTCAAAACGGTAGGTGGATCAAAACAAAATGTCCAGACACTCTGTGACCAAAATGGTACTGAAACAGAGGATGACAGACTAAAGGCCGAAATACTAAATGTCTTTTTCCAAAGCTGTTTCACAGACTGCACTGTAGTTCCTTCTCCAGATTGTCGCACAGATGACAAAATGGTAGGTATCGAAATAGACAACAGAGGGATAGAGAAACAATTAAAATCGCTCAAAAGAGGAAAGGCCGCTGCATCTGAAGGTATACCAGTTCGATTTTACACAGAGTACGCGAAGGAACTTGCCCCCCTTCTTGCAGCGGTGTACCGTAGGTCTCTATGAAGAGCGTAGCGTTCCAGAGGATTAGAAAAGGGCACAGCGTATCCCCGTTTTCAAGAAGGGACGTCGAACAGATGTGAGGAACTATAGACCTATATCTCTATCGTCGATCAGTTGTAGAATTTTGGAACACGTATTATGTTCGAGTATAATGACTTTTCTGGAGACTAGAAATCTACTCTGTAGGAATCAGCATAGGTTTCGAAAAAGACGGTCGTGTGGAACCTAGCTAGCGCTATTCGTCGAAGAGACTCAGAGAGCCATAGACGCGGGTTCACAGGTAGATGCCGTGTTTCTTGACTTCCGCAAGGCGTTCCATACAGTTCCCCACAGTCGTTTAATGAAGAAAGTAAGAGAATATGGACTATCAGACCAATTGTTTGATGGGATTGAGGAGTTCCTTGATAACAGAACGCAGCATGTCATTCTCAATGGAGAGAAGTCTTTCGAAGTAAGAGTGATTTCAGGTGTGCCTCAGGGGAGTGTCATAGGACCGTTGCTATTCACAATATACATAAATGACCTTGTGGATGACATCGGAAGTTCACTGAGGCTTTTTGCAGATGCTGCTGTGGTGTATCGAGAGGTTGTAACAATGGAAAATTGTACTGAAATGCAGGAGGATCTGCAGCGAATTGACGCATGGTGCAGGGAATGGCAATTGAATCTCAATGTAGACAAGTGTAATGTGCTGCGAATACATAGAAGGATAGTTCCCTTATCATTCAGCTACAAAATAGCAGGTCAGCAACTGGAAGCAGTTAATTCCATAAATTATCTGGGAGTACGCATTAGGAGTGATTTAAAATGGAATGATCATATAAAGTTGATCGTCGGTAAGGCAGATGCCAGACTGAGATTCATTGGAAGAATCCTAAGGAAATGCATTCAGAAAACAAAGGAAGTAGGTTACAGTACACTTGTTCGCCCACTGCTTGAATACTACTCAAAAGTGTGGGATCCGTACCAGATAGGGTTGATAGAAGAGATAGAGAAGATCCAAAGGAGAGCAGCGCGCTTCGTTGCAGGATCATTTAGTAATCGCGAAAGCGTTACGGAGATGACTGATAAACTCCAGCTCGGTACGGGCTTTTGTTAAAGTTTCGAGAACTTACCTTCACCGAAAAGTCAAACAGTATATTGCTCTCTCCTACGTATACCTCGCGAAGAGACCATGAGGATAAAATCAGAGAGATTAGAGCCCACACAGAGGCATACCGACAATCCTTCTTTCCACGAACAATATGAGACTGGAATAGAAGGGAGAACCGATAGAGGTACTCAGGGTACCCTCCGCCACACACCATCAGGTGGCTTGCGGAGTATGGATGTAGATGTAGATGTAGATGTAGTGTATTTAATGACACCTTCAATTTCGTATCACGCTAGTAGCAGTATAATGATCGACCTAACATTCTCTTCCTGTTTATGTTGATGTACTTTAAAATACACTCCTGGAAATGGAAAAAAGAACACATTGACACCGGTGTGTCAGACCCACCATACTTGCTCCGGACACTGCGAGAGGGCTGTACAAGCAATGATCACACGCACGGCACAGCGGACACACCAGGAACCGCGGTGTTGGCCGTCGAATGGCGCTAGCTGCGCAGCATTTGTGCACCGCCGCCATCAGTGTCAGCCAGTTTGCCGTGGCATACGGAGCTCCATCGCAATCTTTAACACTGGTAGCATGCCGCGACAGCGTGGACGTGAACCGTATGTGCAGTTGACGGACTTTGAGCGAGGGCGTATAGTGGGCATGCGGGAGGCCGGGTGGACGTACCGCCGAATAGCTCAACACGTGGGGCGTGAGGTCTCCACAGTACATCGATGTTGTCGCCAGTGGTCGGCGGAAGGTGCACGTGCCCGTCGACCTGGGACCGGACAGCAGCGACGCACGGATGCACGCCAAGACCGTAAGATCCTACGCAGTGCCGTAGGGGACCGCACCGCCACTTCCCAGCAAATTAGGGACACTGTTGCTCCTGGGGTATCGGCGAGGACCATTCGCAACCGTCTCCATGAAGCTGGGCTACGGTCCCGCACACCGTTAGGCCGTCTTCCGCTCACGCCCCAACATCGTGCAGCCCGCCTCCAGTGGTGTCGCGACAGGCGTGAATGGAGGGACGAATGGAGACGTGTCGTCTTCAGCGATGAGAGTCGCTTCTGCCTTGGTGCCAATGATGGTCGTATGCGTGTTTGGCGCCGTGCAGGTGAGCGCCACAATCAGGACTGCATACGACCGAGGCACACAGGGCCAACACCCGGCATCATGGTGTGGGGAGCTATCTCCTACACTGGCCGTACACCACTGGTGATCGTCGAGGGGACACTGAATAGTGCACGGTACATCCAAACCGTCATCGAACCCATCGTTCTACCATTTCTAGACCGGCTAGGGAACTTGCTGTTCCAACAGGACAATGCACGTCCGCATGTATCCCGTGCCACCCAACGTGCTCTAGAAGGTGTAAGTCAACTACCCTGGCCAGCAAGATCTCCGGATCTGTCCCCCATTGAGCATGTTTGGGACTGGATGAAGCGTCGTCTCACGCGGTCTGCACGTCCAGCACGAACGCTGGTCCAACTGAGGCGCCAGGTGGAAATGGCATGGCAAGCCGTTCCACAGGACTACATCCAGCATCTCTACGATCGTCTCCATGGGAGAATAGCAGCCTGCATTGCTGCGAAAGGTGGATATACACTGTACTAGTGCCGACATTGTGCATGCTCTGTTGCCTGTGTCTATGTGCCTGTGGTTCTGTCAGTGTGATCATGTGATGTATCTGACCCCAGGAATGTGTCAATAAAGTTTCCCCTTCCTGGGACAATGAATTCACGGTGTTCTTATTTCAATTTCCAGGAGTATATGTTTTTCGTATTATGATATGTGAGAACTCTGGCTATAGCTTCATTTTCAATTTGCTTTCGAACTGACTTCGTAAGTCTACACTCTAGCTTGAAACATATAAGTGCAAGGAGCATGAGAGGTTAATGAGTGCGAAGTGACTTTGCGTGCGCGCGCGCGATCTGCAGCTAAGTCAACGTAACTTGCCCTGTGAGTGTGTTATGTAACGAGCGAGTGAATGTTGAAATCTTGTGTATGCATGACTGAGTGCCTGTGCCCTCTCTAGATGGTGTAGGGTAGTTATTAATCTTACACTGCTAAGAAACACCTGTTACATTCAAATGGTACTACACGTTAAACATACACTATGTGATCAAAAGTATCCCGACAACCCAAAAACATACGTTTCTCATATTGGGTGAATTGTGCTGCCACCTACTGCCAGGTACTCCATATCAGCGACCTCACCTGTCATTAGACATCGTGAGAGAGCAGAATGAGGCGCACTGCGGAACTCAGGGACGTCAAACGTGGTCAGGTGATTGGGTATCACTTATGCCAAACGTCTGTACGCGAGATAGTGAAGTGGAAACGTGAAGGGACACGTACAGCGCAAAAAAACGTACAGGCCGGACTCGTCTGTTGACTGACAGAAACCGACGACAGTTGAAGAGCGTCATAATATATAATAGGCAGACATCTATCGAGACCATGGCTCAGGAATTCCGAACTGCATCAGGATCCACTATAAGTACTATGGCAGTTAGGCGGGAGGTGCGAAAACTTGGATTATATGGTCGAGCGGCTGCTCATGAGCCACACCTCACGCCATAAACTGCAAACGGCGCCTCGCTTGGTGTAGGTAGCGCAGACATTGGACGATTGAACAGTGGAATAACGTTTGAGGAGTGACAAATCACGGTACACCATGTGGCGAGCCGATGGCGGGGTGTGTGTATGGCGAAAGGCCGGTGAACGTCATCTTCCAGCGTGTGTAGTACCAGCGGTAAAATACGGAGGCGGTGGTGTTATGGTGTGGTGGTGTTTTTCATGGAGTGGGCTTGCATCCCTTGTTTTGCGCGGCACTCTCACAGCACAGACCTACATTGATGTTTGAAGCACCTTCTTACATCCCACTGTTGAAGAGCAATTCGGGGATGGCGCTTGCACCTTTCAACACGATCGGGCACCTGTTAATAATGTACGGTCTGTGGCAGAGTGGTTACACGACAATAACATCCTTGTAATGGACTGGCCTCCAAAGAGTCCTGACCTGAATCATATAGAACACCTTTCGGATGTTTTGGAACGCCGACTTCGTGCCAGGCCTCACCGACCGACATCGATACCTCTCTTCAATGCAGTACTGAGTGACGAATGGGCTGCCATTCCGCAAGAAAACCTTTCAGCACCTGATTGAACTTATGCCTGCGAGAGTGGAAACTGTCACCAAGGCTAAAGTTGGGCCAAGACCATTTAGAATTCCAGCATTTCCGATGGAGGGTGCCACGAACTTGCAAATCATTTTCAACCATTTGTCCGTATACTTTTGATCACAAAGTGTAGTTGAGGACCACTTTCTGCAAAGTTTAGGAATTCGTGATTTATATTAAAACTTGTAAACGTGATTTGCTTTTCTTTGTGAGCGTATTATCTGAACTTACCTGTATTCATTTTATTCTTTGTAACAAAACTTCAGCATATTATTTGTAACACAAGACAGAGAAATTTCCGATTATTTTGAATTATATAAAGTGTTAATCAGTTGTTTTCTACGATGCTGAATACGAGGAACTTAGTAGAAAGTGTTGTCGCTAATATAGCCCAACTGTGCCTGAAAAACGTAACAAGACATCTATCGAAGGTGACTCTATAATCCATAAAATGTAAGCTTGGAATTATTACAACGGTGATATGCCCAAATGGTCGTGATTTCTGAAGGAGAATCTGTGCAATAAATGTCAGTTTAAAGGAAAAAAAATCGCGCAGTCACTTGCTGTGTGTCAGTGAATACATTCTTCCAGCAAACCTGAGATAATGAAACATACCTATCTATACGCAAATTACGCGAGGACTGAGCATCTGCTACATTTAAGACTCGTGAGCTTGTGGAAGATAATCAACATGTTACCTGTAAGAACTCTGGCATTCGCAGAAAGAATGGAAGTACCCCATACTGATGATTCCGAAGAAGTGTTGAGGATATAATTACCCAAGTAGAAAGCATCGGGAAACGTATCACGGTTATAGATACTCGAGAAGAAAGCATTTGCAGAAGTATCCAGTATGCCCAAAAAGAAAGCATGAGCAAAAGTATTAAGAGTAGACGTGCTCGGGAAGATATATCAGTAGAAGTATCTTGCATGTAAGTGCACAAGAAGAAAGTCTCAATGAATGTATCACGGATATAAATATTCTAGGACAAATTGAAACCTCCACTTAGAAAAATTTATGAGTTACTGTGCTGCTAAACCCCTTACTTTATTTGATTTTCAAACAGCTAAGCAAAACTGAACGTACTCAGACAGTTCTATCTTTACTTATTCCGATCATCACTAAACTGACACACAATATTTTTAGCGCAACGCAATCTGACTTTCAATAATCCCTACAAAAGAATGGCCGTGACTAACAATAACCTATACCTCTCATGAATCACTTACCTCACAAAAATCTTCGTTACTCAAATTACTGCAATACAACGAGCGCCATTACTGCCAGCTAAATAAAGGATTCTAACTACTGAAGCCACTAACTACTGATAGGCACAGTTAGCAAATGAAAGATATTGATAGAGAACAAACAATGTATTTACCTTAATAGTGTTCAAAAGTCATAATATATACATCAGTTCATGACATCCAGTCTTACAAATTTGGTTTTTCTGACGGACACATGTCCAGATCGTCCGCTCTCAAAACTCTGCCATCTCTCTTCCCACATCCACCACTGCTGGGTGCTCACCTCCAACTGCGCAACGCTACGCACTGTTCACATCCAACTGCCCAATACTACAATAGCCACAGACTGCACACAGCACAGCCAGTGATTTTCATACCGAGCACTACGTGACGTTACCAACATAAAAACCTAAACAGCCTACTTACAGATGGAATGAGAAACAGCTGAGGGATGTGAAAACTGAGCATGGAGGCAATATTAGAGCCAGTTTGAAATTAGTTACGAGGTTAATTGTAAAGGCTCGAGAAGCTGAAAAAAAATTCTTTACGACAAACAGAAGAGTGTTCAAGATTTATACTGTTTCAACGTCTGTTTAGTATGCAATAGCATATGTAAAGTCATAATGGTGTGGTAACTGTGACCGCTTAGATGAAAACAGTTTGTACGATACTATTTACTCTCAGAAACTTTTAAACCTGTTACAGAAACCTCTATATATGTCCCTCAAACAATCATAAACCAACAATCTCGTGAAGAACAAGTTGCCGTTCGTGGTTTCATGAACTGTTACAGTGATAGTAAGATGGATAAAGTATTTGGAGTCAGCGGATGCAAACTGTATACACAACATATGCAACGTAAGTTTCTGTTGGGATTACAGCTCTTACGGCTGAAATTGTAACAATAATTTCGGAGCTTCAAGAAATATGCATTACTGAATAATAATGATTATGTAGACAGTAGTGCAACAACTGTACAAACTGGCACTTGAAACTTTCCGATGTAATATTTCATAATATGGGCTTTCATCAACTGGCAGCAGACAGATCTTCTAGATATGAAGCAATATGCATGAGCAAAGAAAGGTATAAAACATATTTTGATGCAGTGCAAATTTTCCGTGACTTTATCTGTAGAAACGAAGATGGGGAAGGAAGATACCATGGTGATGGAGCAATTGGTGCAGATGGGTATGAATCAGTGTTCTGTGACTCCTCAAACTGATCATGGTCGTTAGTTTCATAATAGATATTTCAAATGAGCACTGAAGCATTATGGAATACATTATTACTCAATATTCACCCACACGAAAACAAGTTTCATGGAATGCTTTAACAGATTAACACCCATATGTTGATGCATTTTAATCACCATGGATGATATAAAGGGGGGGGGGGGATATTCTTTCACAAATAAATAATATCAAAATGTTGGAACTGTGCTAGCAGAAATTTAATGTAGGTTACTTAGTACATATTTCAAAATACAAGACGGCAATCAAGAAATCATACTTAACGAACCAGTTAAGGGAGATATTTACAGTTCCAAAAGTGCAATGAAGAAACGCTAGGGCTTACGTCTTCAAGGATGGCAGTGGTAGTGAAATGATGGCAAATTTTACACAAAATAATTGCAGAAAATCAGCGACCCAGATATGTTTCTCATAGACTGTGTCGTAAGGCAAAAGAGTCCTTGTTTAATGGCTTGCCTTCCATTTGTCACACAGTATACGGATGGATGTTAAAGATGTGGTGTATAATAAAGCACACAAAATGTCCAACCATGCAGTAGATATCGTGTGTCATAGGAAGTGCATTGTATATAGTGGTGGTGGAATTCTCATCACGCTATATGCAGAATTACACATTCCCTCAGATCACTATTGCAGACCAGAAAGGAAGCTGAAAAACCAGATACCATTAGTGAATGGGATAAAGTTCTGACATGTTATAAGCGTCACTTGCAGAAATATTGTGTGTCAGCAGGTAAAGGTGCCCTTAAGCAGAACGGAATAAGAAAAATTTGATTAATTAAAGCTTCTTGGGTTCTATCTTTACCCAATGCCACGGATGGAATTATTGTACCCCTAATTTCTATACTGGCAGGAGAATCAGTGACTGGATTATTAACTGGATGAGAATTAGCCCTCACATGAACAATGAAAAATGCAGAAAGTGCTCGAGAACAACTCGACAATATGAAACGACACGTTAGGATGATGGAATCTGTCACGATCGGAAAATAACTATAATTAAAACCATGTCGGAACTCGCTCGGGCTCCCCTTAAAAGAAAGCGCAAAGCTAAGCTATACAACAGATGGCTTACATATAACTATCTGAATAATATCACCATTTTACCAAAAAAATTGTGCATTGCAGTATTCTGTGGAGTGTTTATGCAGAAAACAATGCCTAAAACTACGTGAAATCTAAACAGTGTGAGACTGAAAATTTTGATGTTACAGGAGATCCTGAAACTTACTGGTTGGCATAAGTTAATAAACACTAGAATAACATAGACTAGTTTGATTCATTAAGAAATTTACACCCAATGGAAGAATTACACTGCTACTTTACCAACAAGAATGTAATTGACAATTTTAACACTATCATAAGCTTGACACATGCCTGTGCGAACACTGATACTTATAATGCCTCCTGATCACTGCAAGGAAGAAATAAATTAACCACAGCACACATAACTTCATCAATTGCGGTTTAGATGTGTATTTATTCACTCTGACTTTAAACGAGTGATCACCAGTCTTTTGGGCGAGTTACTTTCCACCAACTGATAGAAACAAGAGGGAATGAACTACTGCATTGATAGTGCTCGAAACACACAACAGCTTTCCAAATATAACTGAGGAAAACAATAAACTAAATCTAGGAACTGGTGGTGCTGTAGAAAGACCTCTTGGATCATACAATAATGATGATTTAAGTGCATTTATAGGACAATTTGTGAAAGGGTCTGTGTTACATGCACATGTCATTCTCTAACATCAGACACAAAACGATATAAGGGCTCTATAGGACCACTACTAGGTTTCCAAAGGAGTCTACTTACGCAAGAAAACATAATAGATTTTACATATATAATAACTAGTACATACACATATGATATTTACAATCACTTCAATTCGGAACCAGGAATTGTATGGGTACTCATGTCTCCAGTTGCTTAAGCAGGCGTATGAAGAAGGAAATAGTGATTCAAACTGTTTTACATGTGCTCCAGACAATCTAAAGTTACTATTACATTGGGAGACAAATAATTGATTTTTAAAAAGCAATCTAATATTAATTTTTCTACTTCTCCTACTGAGCTGTTCACATTGAACGTGTTTTAAGTTGGCAACACCTTCTCCTCTTCTACCGATAGATTGTATAATGCTGTCCTACGTATGCAGGTAATTTCTTTATAGTAGAACAAGGATATACGTATGGTAACAAACTATTTGGTTACTCATGCTATATATTCTTTTTTTCATGATGTTTCATCCACTTATGATGTCTAAGGTATTCATCTAATACAGTAGAAAGAACTTTACAGGGGTCTTCCACACATCTATGGGAATGGCGACAATCTCGTGCCGACTGTTTCGATGGAACAAACACGTGGCTCAATATGCAAAATTGTAAGCAATTGTTTTCAGAACTAAGTTGCAATTCTTTAGCAACATTGTACTCATGTTAAGACCATCCTGTGTAACCTACGCATTTCAACTTTTTGTATACCTTCTTTTATACTGAGTGGTTTAAGTTCCTCCTCCTGGTTATAGATGCACGGCTCCTTTTATACAGAGTGGCTTCTACTTGGAGCATACACACGCAAATGATTGGGCTTGGGATTCAAGGTACAGTTTTTGTAAAATAATTCTGATGCAAACATAGAATGTAGTTCAAAGACACAGTGCGCAATATATACAGCATAATAACACTATGACATGTGGGTCCCACTATTCCAGATACACACATGCGCACACACATTTAATTACAAATTAATACGTCCACCCTCTCTCTAACACCGAAGTGAATAATGAGAGTACGTCAGGCCTGCAATTCTGTGCACGCAAATGACGCACATATCGTCATGATGTTAACCTGGTGCACCAAATGCTGAAGAGCGTCAGCTGGACTGTCACACAGGAATTTCAGGTAATCCTCAATTCTAAGATCCACTGAGACTCAATGTTGTACACCCTTGCCCACTGTTGGATAAAATCTGTCACTGTACAGTATGTGTTAAATTTCGGTGTTAAGACCGGTACACTTCTTAATATACAGCCCATTCGCTTCATCTTTCCTTACACCGATAACCTTATTGTTAGCAGGTTTTATGCCATATCTAGAGGTATCAAATGCATTAGGTGACACGTTATTAGTAGATATGCACTGCAACCCTTCATCCAACAGATTATGTCGATATGCATATAAAGTACTGCTGGGTCTGAAAAATTACTTCTTTCGGAATGATAATGAAACAGGTACAAGTGGTGTTTGAACTGGTCCAAAAGAAAGATACGAATATAAAAAAGTCTCATGAGCTTTACCAAAAACTTAGCCATTTCCAAAGCTACGAATTCCTTGTAGAAGTTAGTAGCCCATTTGGAACATGGCTTCGTAATTAAGTCTCTTCCACCACAACGTCCACTCCACGAAAAGACTAATTATATATTATAATGGTTTACAACATCCTGCGATATTTTTCCAATAAATTGCGTTTTTCATAAGTTTCTAGAAAAATTTCTCAAAAGCTAGATGTCACAGAAACCCTCAGATTGATGTTGATATCAGCGTGCTTTGTCAGCCAGTGGGATACGTCGAATTTAATAGCACTCTTTCATCTCCAAGCTGAGACACAGCTGGAGGTCTCTATAATGCAATATACACTATTGTTTATCCCCCAGAGTCGTCATTGATTTGGGGAGGTTAGTGTTTCTTGAAACCCTGTGCTCGGGAAGTCACGGAAAATCGCCATGCACGTTATGTATGATATTACTATTAACCAAGTTTGCCTCCAAGACACATCTTATGTTAGAATCCGCCGCCACAGATGATAAATTACCGAATCCACCAATTTCATAGCAAGACAGACTTCCAATCTTCCAATAGTTACGTGGCATGTCCATATAAGTTGTAAACATCTGAGGATAAAGTGGCTCTCAGTGCTATTTGTAAGCTCGGACGCTGCACCATAGTACCATTAACACTAGTTTCCCACAGGTGCTATGACCAGAAGGGAACTAACTGGTGCAGCCTCGCTCCATCTGGTGACGCAATTCCTTTGACCCACAGGTTGACACACCTGTTTGGACAAATATTCCCCGAATGAGGAAGAAACTGATGTGCCTAGAACATGGCAATGCTACACCTTAAATTGGAATGTGAAAGCTAGGAACTCATAATGAAATTTACAATGTCTACATTAAATGAATGGAGAAGGAAGAAAGTTTTTCACCTCTTTTATTTGATGGTCCTCCATAGAGCCAATCCATGAAGGGTACTCGTTGGCTTGGTAAGTTTTTTTTTTTTTGCCTGCTGTCTGTAAAACGATTCGCTTCGGTTTTTCGGTTGACCTCTACCATACCAATGCCCATTAACGCGAAATTACGCTGCACTGTCCTAAAGAATATGTTCATCGTGCGTTCCACAGTGATTTCTGCGCTTATTCCACGTAATGTAACTCTACGCAAATACCGCTGCTCTCGGTCGTTAAGTGAAAGCGGTCAACCACTGCGATGTCCATGGAAAGAGGTATTCTCGGAATACTCTTGTCACTGTTGATCTCGGAATATTAAATTCCCTAAGGACTTCCAAAACGGAATTTCCCATGCATCTAGCTCTAAATACACTGAAGCGCCAAAGAAACTGAGTACAGAGATATATAAATAGGCAGAATATGGCGCTGCAGTCGGTACGCCTGTATAAGAAGATAAGTGTCTGGAACAGTTGTTAGATCGGTTACTGCTGCTACAATGACAGGTTATCAAGATTTAGGTGAGCTTGAACGTGGTGTTATAGTCGGGTCACGAGCGATGGGGTACAGAATCTCCGAGGTAGCTATGAAGTGTGGATTCTACCGTACGACCATTTGACGAGGGTATTGTGAATATCAGGAATCCAGTAAAACATCAAATCTCCGACATCGATGGGACCGGAAAAAGATCCTGCAAGAACGGGACCAACGACGACTGAAGAAAATATTACAACGTGACAGAAGTGCAACCCATTCCCAAGTTACTGCAGATTTCTATGCTGGGCCATTAATAAGTGTCGGCGTATGAAGCATTCAACGAAACATCATCGATACAGGCTTTCGCAGCCGATGGCCCCCTCGTGTACCCTTGATGAGTGTACGACACAAACCTTTACGCCTCGTCTGGGCCCGTCAACACTGACATTGGACTATTGATGATTAGATACATGTTGCCGGGTCGGGCGAGCCTCGTTTCAAACTGTATCGGATGGGCGTGTACGGCTGTCGAAACAACCTCATGAATCCATATATGCTGCATGTCAGCAGGGGATTGTTCAAGCTGGTGGAGGCTCTGAACCGTGTGGAATGTGTGCAGTTGAAATGATATAGGACGCCTGATACCTCTAGATACGACTCTGACACGTACGTACGCATCCATTCATGTCCATTGTGCATACCGACGGACTTGGGCAACTCCAGCAGGACAATGCCACACCCCACATGTCCAGAATTGCTACAGAGTGGCTCCAGAAAAACTCTTCTCAGTTTAAACACATCTGCTGACCACCAAACTCCCGTGACATGAACGTTATTGAGCGTATCTGGGATGCCTTCCAACGTGGTTTCAGAAGAGATATCCGCCCTCTCGTACTCTTACGTATTTATGGACAACGCTGCAGGATTCTTGGTGTCAGTTCCCTCCAGCACTGTTTCAGAGATTAGTCAAGTCCATGTAACATCGTGTTGCAGCACTTCTGCGTACTCGCGGAGGCCGTGCACTTTATTAGGCAGGTGTACCCTTTTTTTTTGTCTCTTCAGTGCACCAATCCGCGTTCAGAAGCTGTTTACTCCCGTCGTGTAGCCATAATTACATTTGCAACCTTTTCACATGATTCACCTGACCATAAATGACAGCTCCGTCAATGCACTTCCCTTTTATACCTTGAGTCCACGATACCTCCGCCAGCTGTATACTTGCATATCGCTACCCCATGAATTATATCGAGCTAACTGGCGCAGTGGTTAGCACAACGAACGCGCAATCGGAAGGACAACGGTTCATCCCCACGTCCAGCAATGCAGACTTAGATTTTCCGTGATTTCGTTAATGCGTTCCAGGCAAATGCTGGGATGGACCCCTTGAAAAAGCCTCTGCCGATTTCCTTCCTTCCTTGACAAAATTCTAGTTTGTGCTCCGTCTGTAATGACCTCGATGTTGATGGAACTTTAAACCCAATCTTCCTTCATTCACCTCAGTGCATACTAACTGCCACTGGTGAATGAGAAGCTCTCGTTTCCGGAATGTGCTCACAGTACACGAAATCAGAGGGTCTTCCTGACTCACCTGGATGACGGGTATTTAAAAAGCTGAGCTTTAAGTCGCTGTAGCTATTTCTCTTCCTTCAATCGAACTATCAAGATCACGTACAGTTGAAAGCCAAGAGGGTAGAGTCATAAATTCGACCACAAAATGTAATTATTTTTTGTTTTATGCAATACATCATGTTTTGTAAGTGGTTTGTATCAGTGAGTGTAAGTCTGACATACTCTCATTATGAGTTGCAGAATTTGTGGTCTGGTACCCTCTTCTCTTGGTCTAGCAGCTGTAAAAAATGTGCATGGAGAACAATCGGCAGTAGCAGAAACTGGTCAGATGAGTGAGTAGATAACGGTAGGCTGAACTTCCTGAACCTCGTCTTCATCATTGGATTCATCGTCAGCTTGAGGCTACGTCTAGTTGTGCTATTTTCTCAAAAGCTGACATTTTGAGCACGTGGCTGTGTAAAAAATATAGGTTGACTCTTACACAGAAGATTACAGTAAATAGCCACTTTTTACAATGCTATTTATATTCACATTTTTATTTATAAACAGCATTGCAAAAAGTGACTGGCTGCTGTAATCTTTTGTGTAAGAGTCAACCTATATTAAGTAAAGTGGTACTTTTTATAATTGTAAATAGATGAATGAGCATTCTATAAAGCCCATAAAAATCTGTGATAATGGTCTAGGGTGTATCTGGGTAAATTCAGCTTTTAAAAATCGAATGTGTATTGGCTTAACAGCCAGTCATGACGGGTTCAAAAAATCAAAACAATATTTTGCCCTATGACAACCGGTTTTCACTAATCTGACACAGTCAGTAAAGATAAATGTCTCACTATTCAGTATGTTCGTTTCACCCAAGTCATGTGAGGTTAGGGAAATGTTTATGAAATCCGGGAACGCGGCCCTGTCATCCTTGGATGATATCATCAAATGATATTCAACCAGTGTCAACACAAATATAATTAAAGGTTTTCTGTAGTAACATACGAAAAACTGCCAAACGCAATAGCTGGGGAAAAAATCTGTCGTAAATGTTGATTCAAAGAACGCCGATTTTTGCTTCAAACTGTCAGTTATATCCGTTTTGTACCCTGAATAATGTAACTTGAGTATTGCACGTAGTTATTTCCTTATTAGACGCATTAAGCTTCGCTATCATTCCATTTTCTACTCAACTGCATCATGAGGAAATATTTGAGGAAACCTAACTAAATGTATGTATTAATGTGTACGGCGTTAAGTATCCTGAGCACAAATGGATAACATTCCACCTGTGGAGGGACGGAGGAGTATCATGAAGAAAAAACGTTCCATTGTATGTTTCCAAACAATGTAAATACGATCAGCATGTGAATCTTTTAACGCTGTCTGTCGCAAACTTAGAATTTACCATTTCTGCTGCCTTTGAAGACTAGCACGTAGCACCATCACTCCTTCCCATCATTATAATGTAGTACATGAGCTATATTTATTCTAAAGAGGAGTTAGCTGCACATGTAGTTGATTGATCGCAGTTCAGACCTGTTGGAAGTATCATGCCTGAAGCAGAGAAAGAATTAATTAAATTCTATTCATATAAGAAATACTCAAAGCTGTCAATTGCCCGTCATGCAGATGGCGAATGCCTATTGCAACCAGCTGTTAGTATCAAAATTCATGCTCACAAACCATGTAGTATAGTTTTCTATGTGCTCTGCATTTATAGTGGCGAAAATTCATAGTTCCAAACGTACCGAGGGGCAGATTGCATGGAATGTATAAGAATGACAAGCGTATAAAAAATTTCTCGTTACAGAAGAGGCAGATTAGGGTATATTAGCGATGAAAGGGAGAAGCGTTTAAAACATCAGAAATTTGCCTGATCTGCAACAAAAAGAAAATCACTAATCAAGATGTGAAACCCAGAGATCACTGCCATTTTGCAGGCAGATTTCTTAGAGTCAAACATGAGAGCTATAATTTAAATTACAGATCTTATCTGACGGTGCTGGCTGTGTTTCACAGCATAATGAATTTTGAAGAAAATTTCGTAATCATGGGCACATGCGAATGCGTGGAAGTAACAACTAAAATATACCCTGGCCATACTTCTGTGACTGCACAGAATATAGAAATTTACAAAACATTTACTAAATCCGTCGCAGTGAGATATCACATCGAAATAAAATTTCAGTTTTCACACTCCTTCAGCTTTCTGGCAAACTCTCTGGAAGAGTCTACCTCATATTTAAAGGCTGAACAGTTACTCTTTTTTTTTTTCCTCGAGAGCGAGCAATTTAATTTGACAAACAAGAAAAGTCTTTTCCTACGACCTCGTAACTGACGAATCTGTTTTATTGGAGGAACAGTTATCACAGATTGAGGCGTTCGAAAGCTTCCTTATGGGTGACGCAATGCTTAAAGAATAGGAATACTAAACAGAGTGCTCAGTGTTGGATTTATTTGATTGCAAGACCTTAGGAAATGACTGGAAATTATATGTAACAACTAGTGTCTAGCCTCTGGCTGATGTTTTTTGAAAACTTCCACACTCCGTGTCTTGAAACATACGAACTAGATCCCGCTAAGTGACACCTCTTGGTACGGCATGAGACGTGTTACTGAAAATCACTGTGGAAGAACTGTAACTAACTGCCATTACTGAGCAAATACAATTTATTGACTGCTACATAGTCGTGCAGCTGCTGATAGCAGATTCATCACTGGCTATGATGAAAAGAATGTATACCTATATGTTAATAGTTTTTTCAGCTGGGCCATGATGCAATACCTACCACACTCTGATTTTATATAGACAACTGTCGAGGCTGTTGATGGAATAAGCGTAAATGAGTATTCAAATATAGTATATATCTTAAAAGTTGATCATGAGTACTGGGAACATTTACATGAATTTGACTTAGTTGTGTCATTATGTAGAGAGAAACCTATACGCCACCTAGCAAAAATAAGCTAGGTATTCGAATAAGTTCATTTCGATATTAAAAGATAAGAAAATTATGTGACTCACTACAGAGATTTAAATGTGTCCGAGAATAATTATCTTGTAAGCAAAAATTATCGAATATTGTCATTCTGTTAATGAGCCTGGATGAAAAAGTATATAGATACTAGAGGCCAGAAACAAAGGAATGCAAAGAACAGTTTCGAAAAACTGTCTCAAAATGATCAACAATCACATTTTCGGAAAAACTCAAAATTCCAGAAGAATGAGTAATGTGAAACTGGTCTGTCTGGAAGGTAGATACGGAGTTGCTACTCTGACTGCAAGGCCGAATTTCAAGTGTAATTTTGTATTTGAGGGACTCTGAAAAGCACTATCTTTCCAATGTTAAAAAAGGGATTAATGATTACAGGTTTTCGCAGAAAGTATTTGAGCTAGTGAGTCGAAGTTTCTACAGGTTATTCATTGGAGTGTAGGCTATAAAGTAATGCATGAATTTTTAAAAATTCGAATTCAGTTGTTAGAGATTAATTTTACTATTGTAATGAAAACTCACAAATTTTCGTGCCCGTTTTGCTTATAAAATGAATAATACAAAGGACATAAGCTGTGTTAGTTACGTAGAAGGGACTGTGTAACATTTTCTAAAAATTTGAAGCAAATTGTTCTGGTAGATCCTTGTACGAAAAAGTAAAACTTTTGAGAATCGAGCGACAAAGCTTGGATTACCTTCTTGGTGCATCCCACGTCAACAGGATGGATTGTCTTCATCTTCTGGAAACTCCTCCTCCTCCTTCCTCTTTGTCTTCCTCCTGTTTACTCTGACTCTCATTTCTAGGGTTTTTACAGCCCTGTTAGCAGCGCGAAGACGTTCCTTGTCTAAACCAAGCGTCGTTTGTACCATGTTGAAACCCATTTTCATTCCCACATTTCGAAATACTTTGCGCCTTACAACATTGCCATCACTGAAAGTAGCAACAGTATCATACAAACCAAAGTGAAATGCTACTATTCCAACAAACACTGTCTTGGGGATTCTTGACCGTATAACACTATTTTCACTTTCATTGGGGGTCTGAGTTTTTCCCTGAACACACGTTTTCAACAGTTCATTTGCTGGTAAGTCTGTGGATAGACTTTATCACCCCCATTACCGATTCAGGCAGAATATGTTTGTGAGTGTACACTTTTCTAGTTAGCAATCCCTTTTTGTACTTATACCAACTGTTCTGTCTTTTGGGACACAAGTAATGATGGGGTCTTCCATTGGTTGAACAAGTATGAAAAGAACGAGTCCGAACACCTTCCTTCATTACATGGACACTGTGTGTGCCATAACATAATAGTTCTTCGTCACTTACACAGTCAGTTAACCTTCTGTTCTCATCAAATCCTTTACCATCAGTGAGGTTTTGTTTTTTGTAGGAAGCTTTCAATCACCGATGTCTTGATCCCACTCGTTTTTGTACGTGACCAACACACTCCAGTTTCTGCGCTACACCATAATCACCTTAGGGTTTCAGTTCTTCAATATGTTTCAAAGTTTTATCCCCACCTTCACCACAATAAGTCAGATATCGCACTTCATCACATGCAACAGAACGCTGAAATATGCTAGCAACACTGACTACTTCCATTCACCCACTATTGCCACTATAGTTAGGTGTACAGTTACTTTCATGTCTGCCTTTATTTTTTGACAACACCTACAATATTTACATATTAATGCTACATTTCAAATTTTCCCGGTGTACATACTGGTAGCAGGTACTATACCATTGAGAAATGTGAGACCCATATATACCAGCTACCATCGAAAGCTGCAGTCAGGTCTCTATTCCACTGTTTTCCCTTACTGGCTCTACCACAGCTTTTTTCTTAGATACTGTACAGAGATTTTCCACTATAGAGACTATAAACCTATTATAGTTCGTAATCTTTGTTAGGGGATTTGGGAGACTCAACATGCTACAGAAAACTGCAGTTGCAGTAGCACCTTTACCAATTGTAAGCAAGGCATAAACAGATGTAATGTTGTGTTCATAGATTTTGCTACAATTTTCTTCATTTGGAGATATTATAATACTGCTCGAAAAGGTGGTCTTGTATGAACACTTACAACACTTCAGTTCCACTTCACTGGCAACTACACTGAATACATCTTACACAGTTTGCTAAAATTCCGTCGGTAACTGACATATCATATATTTCAAACACATCCGATTCGTCCATTAAACATTCATACTTTTCACTGACTGAACCAAGCTTCCTCTACAAACTACTTTATTTCTCATTTTCATTGAAATGGCAGTTGTACCAACCAGTAAGGTTAGATTCACACATAGGTTATGTCTTAAGTGGTTATGGTAATAGCACCTACCTTTGGTTTTTTAACACTTCTACTTTTCTTAGAAACCTTCAGAGGATATCTAGTCACTTTACGTTTACCCATAATCTTCCTTCAATAAAACAGAGACTTCAATGAACAGAATTCACTACGAATATTTTCAGAACTAAAAAAGCTTGAATAAACATGAAACGCATTACAGTCGAGCGAGCGATATACATCGAACTATTACAGATTAGCCACAACACTTATTTTGCAACACTTATTTTCTCTCACATTACTGGAATGTAGATGATGAGCATGTAGATTCATGAGTACAGCATTTGACAGGAGTTTAACTACATGGGTCACACCCATGCAGAACATATTCCAAAAAATATTTTAAAAGTACAAGTCTACTGAGCTGAACATTCAGGGTGCACTAAAAAGAATATAAGTGTTACAAAGTATTATTTTGTCCAAACTATCCATCCCTGCGCCTCGGGTCGGATATCGGAGAAACGAATGCACAATCTAGTTTATATTAATACCCGCTAGATGTCAGTTGTCTTCTGTTTTCCTTGGTAACCGTCATATGCTAATGGCTACTCCGCAGAAGAAATAATTTTTTGTTCTCGATCTTGTGAAGTCCAATTTCGTGATTACAGTGCTAAGAAGTTTCAGGTTGAGGTACCAAATTGATCCTCCGAATGAGTGGAACATTTGCAGATACAGGATGTGTATGTAAAGGAAAGCGTCCTGGCCGCCCTCGTGATCCTTAAAAAAATCTTACGCGAATTCAAACTGCTTTCCAATGTAAACCTTCAAAATCAACTCGTCGTGCCAATCGGGAGTTACAACTGCCTACAACAACAGTTCGGCGGGTTTTGAGACTTCAGTTGGTTATGTTACTGCTATTAGAAGCTCTGCGTCCAGATGGCAAACGCAAACATGTGGCATTTTGTAACGAGAATCTTGACACTGTTGACAATCATAACACTTTCGCACAACGCATCGTGTCTAGTGATGAAGCGACTTTCCATGTTAGTGAATGGTTGGTGGTTTTGGGGAAGGAGACCAGACAGCGTGGTCATCGGTCTCATCGGATTAGGGAAGGATGGGGAAGGAAGTCGGCCGTGCCCTTTCAGAGGAACCATCCCGGCATTTGCCTGGAGTGTTTTAGGGAAATCACGGAAAACCTAAATCAGGATGGCCGGACGCGGGATTGAACCGTCGTCCATGTTAGTGGTCAGGTAAAGAAACCCAGTGTGGGAATTTGTGGCATCAGAATCCATATGCACCCATTGAGCACGTACGAGATTCGCCCAAAGCCAATGTGTTTTGTGCTTTATCCCGATCATTTGTCAACGGCCTTTTGCTCTTTGATGGAAACACGGCTAACGGTCACCAGTATCTCGCTATGTAGTAAGACTGGTTGTTTCCGAGGCTGCACGAAGAGAACTTCATTTTTCAACCTCCTCACTGGAGTCGCCATATTCGTGAATACCTGAATGAAACTCTACCGAACCGTTGGATTAGTCGTCAAGGAGGTGGCGACTTGGCATGTCTCAACTGGGCTCCACGGGCACCAGATTTGACACTCTCTGACTTCTTCCTGTGGGGTTTCGTTATGGACAATATTTATGTCTCACCACTCTCACAACAGAACCAGGAAGAGTTGAAGAACAAGATACATACTGACATAACATCAGTGACGCAGGACATTCTCGCCCGAGTATGGGAGGAATTTGAGTGTCGATGTGATATTATTCGTGTCGCCGATGGAGGACATATTCAACATCTGTAATCAGAACCTGAGGGTTTCGTAAATATGTGTGTAAAGTTTCATATTCATATATCTTAAAGTTTAATAAATATATGCATTTGAAATACGTATATTCGTTTTGTAACACCCTGTATTATGTGCCAGTTGAAAGAGGAAAGTCTAGAGATTTATAAAATGCAAAAAAGTAAAAATTGAACATTTCATGATTTTGGACCTTTCCGGAGCCCTTATCGAAAATTTAATCACAACTGAAATGAGCAGACTCAGCATAGTTTTCAACAAACAGAGCAGCTTGGCTGGTTGAATGTTTTGCCAGGAAGCTCAGACATGTGGATAATCCCCGTAGGAATGGCTATTCTAGATATTTTCAGGACACTGCTCAAAGATTGTCATTATTGTTACATGTTAAAGAAATTCAGCCAGCAACTGTCTGAACATAAATGGTGTCAGAAATACAAGAAGTCACCAATAAAGTACATACTGATCAATTACACTTCGAGCAAGGATCGGAAGTGCTTGACAGCAGTAACACGCATTTTAATGCATCAATAAATACCACACTTGTTGATGATGAGGATATTGAGTATACCTAATACTCATAGTATTTAAATATTTGTAGTGATAATAACAGTGTGATGAAGTGACAGTCAAGAGTTTCATAAAGAGATAAGTCGAAAATTCGAGGAAGTGAACCAAAAGTAGTAATAAAATTTTGAAAAGAGAGCCTCCTTTAGGACCCTCAACATTACTTAAGGAAATGGAAGGCAAGTAAGAATTATTATTGGAAGACCTTTCAAAATCAGTATCTATAAATAAACGGAGAGTGGAAGCTCAGGAAAACAGAATAACACTTAGAAACAAATGTTGGAAATTAGGAAATGAATGAAAAGACAACCAGAATTATTGCCAATTAGTGCAAAAGCAAATTAAGAAGCAGCAGAAAGTTGAGACTACGTAGGTTCTCAATGGTCTATGCTCGAAGGTAACTCCATTCAAAACATCCTGTAGTACAAATATAGTCGACCTTCACTCAGAACTGGAAAAAGTTAAAAAAAATGTATACCAGAGACTAGAAGCAGAAATATAGGCAGCAGGACAATACAAGTCCAAAGTGTAATCTGAAATAAAGCGATGGTTAAAACTGAGGCAAGATTAATAAATAAGTAAAGACAAAAATAAGAATGGTGTTATGTATGACGACCAATACTTAAGGGTAAGAGAACTCCATAGTTTCTTTACCAGAGGCAACATTAACCTCATAGAAATCAAGCAACGATTTGCAAGTGTATTTCGCGAACAGTGGTATGATAACAAAAAGATGGGATGTGTAATTATCAAATTGGTGACACATTAGCATGAAGAATGTGAACTGGGTCGCAATGGGAGACCTATGGCCAGTGCATGAAAGCATTTATGAATCAATACGTGTCAAGCAATTCTCAAAACTGTATAAGAAGAGAGCTATTTGAAGGTCGGAATTTCAAAAGCAGCGGTTGTAAGAGTTACAAAGAGATCTTCCAAACATATTTAGAGGGAAATTTGTATCCGGACGATCCAGTTAAACAGTCAGATCTACTGTCAATCATAATGATTAAACTACCAATGTCTGTTCAGAAGGAGCTACTTGGTATAGCTCAATCTGACGTCTGCAACACTGAACAGGTGTTGGGAACAATCAAATCTTGGAAAGTTGTGGCAGACGTAAGTGATAGCGTCACAGATCGAACGGTACACCACGTAATGAGGCACAATCACCACGAGGTACCAGGGACGAGTCATTATTATAAAAATTCTGGTTCAAATAACTGCTACAACAGTATCTCTGGGAGAGAAAGAGGAGGTTTTAGCCGAGGTAGAGGAAGAGGATATTATTACGGAGAGTCACGAGAATATTCTAATCATGAGAATCATTACTATATACAGGGTACATCATACGAGAAAATCACAAGATGGTCGGTTGAGGTCCAGTCACGAACAATAGAAGACAGATTACCAACAATCAACTTCATTGGCTATGTCAATACAGACACTATTAAGTAGGCGTTAATGGAAGAAGACCTGAAAGTAGTTTAAGGGACATTTTATCCCACAATCAACATTCAGATGTATGAATTAAATGTAATAGCTATAGGGAAATCTCGATCAGAAATAAGAGCAATAGTACAAAACCTATATGATAATATAAAGGTTAGCACCGAGCGAGGTGGCGCAGTGGTTAGCACACTGGACTTGCATTCGGGAGGACGACGGTTCAATCCCGCTTCCGGCCATCCTGATTTAGGTTTTCCGTGATTTCCCTAAATCGATCCAAGCAAATGCCGGGATGGTACCTTTGAAAGGGCACGACCGACTTTCTTCCCCATCCTTCCCTCATCCGATGAGACCGATGACCTCGCTGTTTGGTCTCTTCCCCCCAAACAAACAACAAATATAAAGGTTAAAAATGCAAGGGGTAAATGAAGAACAAGCAGAAGAAAGGAGTGTAATGAGGATAGTAACAAAAACGAATCAGGTAAGAGTTTCATGGCGGATTCCAAAAGGTGAGTGCGAGTCAGAGAAATAAATCGATCATATCCGTTAAACAAAGCGGAAACGACAATGATATAATTTACAATCGATTTGGGAAGACATGTTTACAACACATGGAATGACGACCCATTAAATCTAAATATGGTAGAAATTAATTATCGTATCAAGGTAAATGAAAAGAAGTATATGGAGGAGGCAAAGGAAATAAAGCAGGTAGGACAGACAGTAATATAATGATACAAGTAGGTGACAATGCAGGGTGCTATTACAAATTAATTATTGCTATGAAATTGGCAACAGAGACGAAAGAAAATGAGAATAGCGTTGAGCAATCTGACAAAAACAAAGCAGTGTTAGGGAAACGAAATAAATACAATATTTTTATGTTGAGAAAAGGCACAACAAACCTGAACTCAAGTGATTAGGAAAAACCCAACAATAACGACAGAGACAGATGCCAAGAATTTTATGATTGACAGGAAAAACCTAAGAGCAGCCACAGTTGTTTTGTGGGTATCTAAAAGGAGATTTCAGGGCCGCGAGCTACAAACACGCTGTTTGCTTACATAGGTTTCTGCACTATTGTCTACTCTTCTGCTGTCTATAAATCTATCAAGTACACTATTTAACTGTCGAATGGAAGCCCAGAATAACAAACTCAGAGACATAGTAAAATTACTATAGGAATTGACAAGACACATGTACATAAGACAAATCTAACAATCAATCTTTGAAGATCAGTAGCACATTGATAGCAGCAGCCATATAATAATAAATGAATATCAAAGACAAGAAAAGTACGAGGTACCGCTAAATAGGTCAGGATTCGAATACACGCTGGAGGCGACTACACAGGTAGCAGGGTTTGCGAGGCATGGGCTGCGCTGTTTGTTAGAAGGTGTCGGGGAAACACAAAAAGTGCTTTAGTCTCAAATGAAGCAGGTCCAAAATAGGAAGAACGTAGATGTAGGAACCATCGTTTCAACAACTGTGAATTACCGTAGCCATGTTCGGAAAATACTAAAACTCTGCCACTCCTTCCGAATGAACGATGTAGGTGTAGACCATTTCAAAGAAATAGTATCGACTGCAATTAAGAGATTCATACCAAATAAATTAACAAACGGCGGAGCTAATCCCCCTTGGTACACATGAAACGTCCCCTTTGAAGAATTATACATGACTGTGCTTAAACTGACACACAATATTTTGTTAGCGCAACGCAATCTGACTTTCAAAATTCCCTACAAAAGAATGGCCCTGACTAACATTAAACTATACCTTTCACAAATCACTTACCTCACAAAAATCTTCGCTGCTCAAGCTACTGCATTACAGCGAGCGCCACTACTGCCAGCTAAATAAAAGATTCAAACTATGGAAGGCACTAACTACTGATAGGGATAGTTAGCAAATGAAAGATATTAATAGAGAACAAACAATGTATTTACCTTGATATCATCATATATAAATATAGCAGTTCATGACAAATTTCAAAACTCCGCCATCTCTCTCCCCACTACACCACTGCTGGCGGCTCACCTCCAACTGCGCAACGCTACGCGCTGTTCACATCCAGCTGCCGCTGCCCAACACTACAATGGCAGACAACAATGCAAACTAGACACAGACTGCGCACAGCACAGCCATTGATTTTCATACAGAGGTGGCGTTACCAATAAAAAACCTAAACAGCCTACTTACATAGCCCCCATGCTCCCCACAAAAAATTTTACAAATTGGTTTGGGCAGTGGCCAATACAGATTTGAAAAAATTTTCATAATTACAATAACAAATAAATCAAATGCACACACTTATTGATACAATGTTGGTCAAAAGCTCAAATTTTCTCACCGTCCATAAAGACAGTCCTGATCGTTCATCAAGGTAAAATAGTAGTGTTTTCCTCAAAGTCTGAGCAGTAGAAGAAAATGCACACGGAAGTAGTGGATTTCCATGCAGTCTTGAAGAAGTACTGTTGTCCTTCCAACTGAACGACAGTGCTGACTCTTGACATGCTGACAGGTAATGGGCCACAACAGAGCAAACCCACAGCAGAGTCATTCGACGGTTTGAAGAAGATTGGTAGGTAGGTCATCACAGAGCAGACCCACTGTAGTCCTGGTAGAGAGTATGGTATTGGTGGGCCACCAGAGGTGCAGACCCACTGCAGTCCTTGTAGAAATAAAGATATTGATGGATCATCAAAGATGTAGACCCACTGTAGTCCTTGTAGAGATAGCCAGCAGCCATCTGTTGTGACTGTGCAGGTGCACAATCACCATTGAAGAGTCTTGTGGATAATATAGCAAGTCCATAAACCACCACTTGTGCACTCACAAAGTTTTTGAAATTGTCCTTCGAACCAGCAATGCTGTTATCCAGTCCCTTGCTGAATTATTAACACACGTGCAAACACTAACAGTCCTTACTTCTCCCATATTGTCCATATACTATGACCAACTGAAACGTGTGCAGTGAAATGTAACTTACAAGTTAATAATAAGATGAACTGGCGTCAATTACAACTTTATAACATGAGAATACAATTACAAAGGTACAAAATACATCACTAAAAACATAATAATACAGATAACATTTGTAGGAATAGGGGCTTTATAAAAGAATAGAAATAAACATATACATCAGTGTTACAGGAATTATGACATGAGTACATAGATAAAAGATCAGAATAACTTTCGAAACATCACCTTCACACATGAGCATTAACACAAAACGGAGTAAATAATGTCTAAACATCTTTACAAAGTAAATAACACATTATTAATGCCAATTGTATTTGAGGATAACAGTATTCCTCATCATAGTGAATGTAACTTAGTATTAGAAGAGAAAAAAGTTCTATGAAACAGTACACAGAGACAGGAAGAAAACAAATACACAAGGGTACACAAACATATAATCGGATAACACAAAAGGGAAAGGACAGGGTTTGTTTTACTGCAGTATTTTGCATGGAGATCTCCCTTTGTTCATCATTATTCCCAAAAGTCCTATCTATACCTGCTTTCTGTACTTTTTTCGTATTTCTTTCAAACTAATTATTTCTGGTTGTACAATACTCATTTGGGCCCAAATCTTTCTAATATAACTTCGCAATGCATTCTTTACCTATTCTCCATAGTCAGTTTCTTATATAGTCTACCCCCTCTTAAGTTAACTTAAATCTACTGAGCTCAGATGCTAAACTAAGGGACGAGGCAATGCAGCAGCACAAAACAATTAACACAAACATCAATGACAAAAAATTTAAATAGGCAAAGCAATTGCACTATTACAACTAATGTAAGGCACTGTGCAGCAATCAAGAAAATAAATGCGTAGTAAACTGGCTTAACAGCGTAACACAAATTAAAGTTCAGTAGCACTATGCCTGGCAAACAGCAGCTTATATCTAAACATGACATAGCTCAAGCAGAAAAGATATTACAGTAAAAACAACAATGCAGATAAGGGAAATGTATATTCACATCTTAATGTCTATGTAATTAAAGTGGTGCACCACAACAACTTATTGTAAAAAAAATATTACCATGTACTTGAAAAGAATATTATGTATGCAGTTACTGTTACTAGTCCCTTCTTATTGTTATTTCCTTTCCAAGTGCTCCTTTTTTGAAGAATGTGGATCACAAAATTATTATTTAATAGATCTGTTGACAGAAAGTGTTCACATTAGCAAATGCATTTTATTTTATAAAAGCAATGCTGCAACACAGCTGGAAACCAGATATCAAGTGAAATAAGCAACTACGAAAAGCAAAGCATAAAAATATCATTCAATAGTCATGTGACATTTCATAAGTTAGTAGACATTCTCTCAACTCTCGTAGGAAGACACTTGTCATAATCAGGTGTATAGACATAAAAATATTTCTCGTCATTTCATTAGGCATTGCAGTAAATATCATAAATTAAGAGCTCCACAGTATGCTTTCAACAAGGAAATGTCAATACCGAGGACAATGGCCTCCCCTTTCTTTTTTTCTACCTGTGCTTCTGATGAGGCACTCACTAATGACTTGTTCTCCCGGTGTCTGACACAGCTGCGTGCCCACGACGCATTACGTGCAGGTGGTCACTTAACTTTCTTACAGAAATATTTACGACAGCAGTTTCTGCTACAGTGACAGTCTCATATACAAAATTTCACGGGTTGAGAATTTGCGTTGCAAATGTGTAGAAACAAAACCCTATAAATATAACAGTGTCCAAAAAATTTTCGCCGGCATTGTGATACATTCACGCATTTACACACATTTCATAACTCTTAAAGTACGATTCTTGGTTTCCAACATACTTCTTATTCCTCATATACGGTAGCATCATCTTATTGATCATAAACATATCTCAACAGCATAGTACACGTCGTCGTCGTAATAATAACATCATAAGACCTCAGTCAAATCTCAAAAACGTCGTAGCTTTCTGCAATAATTTCAAAACCTAAAAAAAATTCTCTGCTCATTTCAATAGTGTCATCTACCTCAAACGTACTTTAAAATCATGCTCCCTTACCAAATACATCATTCAAAGCTCTCATAGTATCACAATGATTCCGAAAAAATATGAACAGTTTACAAAGTACAGACAAAATACAGTTTCATAAATGTGAAGTTATCCAACTGTGTAATTACGTAAACATCTGTCACTGTTATAGTAAAATAAATGTTTGTCTCTCTCAGTTACATGATCAGATAGCTGTGTAATTTGTGTGTTAGAGAAATATGGTACCGATGTGTAAAGTTGTATAAGCAAATACCATATTAGTTAGGGTTCCTTGTGGTTGCCACACACATGGTACACAAAGTAAGCGTGCACCCCCCTGAGGATTAATGTAATTATACCCTCAGGTGTTACAGATTACAGCAATGGAATGAAATGTATCACGGAAAACTTTCTTTGTAATTCAAAAATCTTTAAAAATAAATGTTTTAAGTACAAAATCAATCACTCAAATACGTGTACTGTAGCGCTAAATGTGCGTCTTGTTGCAACATAATCTGTGTGGAAGTGTCCTAGTTATTGTCCTCCGAAAGCTAAGTTCTGCAGAAGTCAATGTACTTACCTCATAATACACAAAAGTGAAATGCTTTGCGTATAAATGTCTTAGTTATTACGCTTATTGCCGTGATGAGGAAAGTACTGTGCTGTAACGTATTGTTGTGCTACGGAAAAGGCAGTCTCATTGTAGCTATACCACAAAAGTTACTACTAAAACCTGTTTTACTTTCCAGAATAAAACAGAAAACTGTGCAGATATAAAACAGAAACACTGAAAAGCAACATTGTAAATTGTCACCCATTAGTAGCGTCGTGATAAAATCGTGTAGCTGTCACATAAACTAACCACTGTGCCATCTGGTATCTCACTGAAAGTACTTTAAATCCAGAATATATTTTCAAGTAAACCAAAATGTTGCATTAAAATCTCATTAGCAGTACTGGTAAATGTTCTAAGTATGTAAGCCTTATAGTCGTTCCATAATCGTGCAACTAACAAGCAAGAATGTACACACACAATAACACTGTGACGTCTGTTCACTATAACAATGCATTCGTCATTTCTGTTTCAATAAGTTCTCTTGGTTCTTGACTGGATATTTAACTTCAAACATTGTTGCATGTTAACAGATTCTAAGTCTGACAAGCATACTAGTAATGTAAAGTGAAAAGTTTTATGGCAATGACAAAGTTAAAAAGCAGATTATCTTTCAATAAACGGTTTTGCATGTGAAATGTGGTGCAATCCTTTACTCTTCATAGTACTCACAGTTTGGCTGGAATACAATTATCATGCAGTATACGTCGGTAAAGAATACTGGAATTTTTCTCAAGGTTAGCGTCTATGTTATTTTTCCCTGAGCCAGCGGGCGCACGCGGCTGCCTGCTGTGCGAGTCATTGTCTGTCTCTTTGTTGGCGCGCGTCGTTATTGGGATTAGGAGACCTAGCGTCTACAAATACACGTTGTCGAAAGTGCCCTGCTCTGTTTGAATCCCGCCAGTTCTGATGCAATTCAGGTCTGTCGTTACGAGTATATCGTCTGTCGTCATGTCGGTAGGTTCCGTAGTTTCTTCCTTGTTCGTCACGTGGTGGAGAATTTCTCCCTGAATCGTAACTGCGCGCTGGACCGTTGCGCCTAAAGTTATTCTGTCTCCCGTAATAATAATTATTTTGGTTCCCATATTGTCTGTTTCTCTGATTGTCTCTGTGATAGTCACTACCGCGGAGAGGTGATCTTTCCCTGTAATTATAACTACTCTGCCAACGGTTGTCGTACGGGTGGTGTCTATTTTGGTCACGATTTGCGTTGTAAGAATAGACCTGTCGTGTCCAGTTATTGTTTCTGTCGTCACGGAATTGTGACGGAAGTGACCTGTAGTGATTGTTTTCCTGTTTTCGCATCCCGCGACTGTCTGTGTCAATTTCCAGTTCTTGTAACAGTCCCTGAAAAGCCTCAATGTCTTCTTTGCAACGTCCTGCTAAAATAATATGTCGTAAATGTTCAGGCAATTTGAGTAAGCAAATGCGGATGAGTTCTGAGGGGCTGTATGGGTTTGAAAGATACTGATTCTTATGCAACATTTCTTCAAAATATTTCATAAGACTGGAAAATTCAGATTGTTCGAAACGTTTCATCATTAAGATGCTATGTTTTACTCAGTCTTGTGTGGCTTGAAACCAATATGCTGAGAGGAAGGCATGGTAAAACTCTCCTTCACTGTGGCAATCGTGAATTACCGATCGCGTTCTTACAGCTGGTTCATTCTCCAAGTAGCCACACATAAATTCTAATCTGTGTTCTAACGACCAGTTGGGAGGAAAACAATGCGAGAATTGATGGAGCCATGCTTGTGGATGAATGTCGTTGCCAGAATTCTTAAATGCTTTGAATTTACGTGTAGTAATGAACAGCTTATAGTCAAAATCATCATGTCGGCGAGTCGCATATCGGTCATTGTTAGGTCGTGTCGGCCGTTCCATATCAAAATTCTGTGCACATTGCCAATTTCTTTCATAACTTCCGATATGCCCTGTGTTATTATTTTGTGGCTGTTGCGTATTTCTGTGTCCCTCTTCCCGTGTTGGAGCGCGAGTGTCCTCTGAAATATGAAATTTTTGTATTACTTGTGTCAGCTGATCTTGTACTTCCTGGATTTCTCTTTTGTACTGTGTATTGATTTGATTTTGATTCTGTTTGAATTTTCTAATTTGTTAATACTCTTCTGTGTCAGTGAAGGCTACAGGTCTTGTGTCATTCAGATCATCATCTACCTTTGGAGATAAGTTAGTGACCTGATCCGAAAGTTTGGCTACTTTCTCCGATAGTGATAACATTTCCTCAGTGTGTTTTTCTGAACCAAGTTTCAGAGTGTCCATTTGTGTTGAAATCGAATCTACTGTGTCCTTTAAGTTTTCCTGAGTTTTTGCAAGTTGCTTAACCGAATCGGTAGATGCAACTGAGTCAATTTTAGCCCACAAGGTCTCATGATTTTCATGAACAAGGGTTTGCAGTTCTTTTATGGCTGCTTCGTGATTCTGTAATACATTTTCATGCCGCGAAAAAATGGGTTGAAAATGCTCACAAATTTGTGTTTTTACGTCATTACAGACTTTTTGACATTTCGATTCAATGTTATGTAACTCACTAGTTAAATCTTCACGTGTTTGTTCAAGTGTGGTGTCTAACTTTTGAAGATTTTGTCCCATTGCGTCAAACTGTTGCTGTGTTTGTCTCTGATTTTGTTCCATTGTGTCTAACTTTTCAAGCTTTTGTCCCATTTGTCTCTGATTTTGTTCCATTTGTTGCATTAATTGCAATAATAATGTATTAGTGTCTGGAATCTGTTTCTCTACGCTTTTCGGCAGTGCATTTGCACCGGCAACATTCACATTTTGACAAGCAGAAAATGTGTCTTGACCTATTTGAGAAAACGGTGATGACCCAAAACCTGAATCTACAGTATTTGCGAAATTGTGTCCTGTCATTTCGGATTCCTGAGGCGAGCTGTTGCCGACCGATCGATCGATAATGCTTCCCTGTTCACTACCTGTTTCACTCTCTACACCATTGTTTGCAGCCCGCTCCATTTCCCTATGCACAATTACCAAATTACTACTTTGAACATCATTTAATTCATTACTCGGTGGCGCGGACACACTGCTTTCGTCTTCACTGTCATATCTCAATTTACTTTGGAGCCTAGTATTACGTTTTTCACACGCCATTATTGTCACAATATTTCACGATAACACAGAAAAGCACAATTTGAAGAGCAAAAATAAGAGAACACATTAACATAACACTGAAAATAATATCTAGTCAATTGCAGCTGCGAAATACTTGGTGCATATCTACATGCATGCCACAACTGTTTTACTGTACAACAATGAAAGACTGCAACTACAAAGGAGATTTTCTCTACAATTACGAGCTAGCAATAAACAAAATCTACACTCATTACACAAACTACAAGAAAAAATCAGAAGATTCCAGTGAGGTATCCTCGGCTAAGGGTCGACATATGAAACGTCCCCTTTGAAGAATTATACATGACTGTGCTTAAACTGACACACAATATTTTGTTAGCGCAACGCAATCTGACTTTCAAAATTCCCTACAAAAGAATGGCCCTGACTAACATTAAACTATACCTTTCACAAATCACTTACCTCACAAAAATCTTCGCTGCTCAAGCTACTGCAATACAGCGAGCGCCACTACTGCCAGCTAAATAAAAGATTCAAACTATGGAAGGCACTAACTACTGATAGGGATAGTTAGCAAATGAAAGATATTAATAGAGAACAAACAATGTATTTACCTTGATATCATCATATATAAATATAGCAGTTCATGACAAATTTCAAAACTCCGCCATCTCTCTCCCCACATCCACCACTGCTGGCGGCTCACCTCCAACTGCGCAACGCTACGCGCTGTTCACATCCAGCTGCCACTGCCCAACACTACAATGGCAGACAACAATGCAAACTAGACACAGACTGCGCACAGCACAGCCAGTGATTTTCATACAGAGGTGGCGTTACCAATAAAAAACCTAAACAGCCTACTTACACACAAAAAATCTCAGAACGCTATTGGAGAAATAATAAAAAAAAAAGCACGCCGACTCTAAATGAACACAAAATTCCCGAAATTGGCATCTTTTACGGAAGCTCGAAATTTAATGCAGACTTCAGTGCGAAACGCCTATAATGGTTTTCACAACGAAACATTGTTTCGAAACGCGGCAGAAAATCCAAATAGATTCTGGTCATATGTAATGTATGCTTGCAGCCAAACACAATCAATGCATTATCTGTGCGATAGCAATTGAGCTACTATCGCTGCCAGTGCTGCTAAAGCAGAGTTGCTAAACGAAACCTTCCGAAATTCCTTCACCGGAGAGAATGAAGTAAATATTCCAGAATTCGAATCACCTACCAACACAATAACTTAGAAGTAGGGATACTCAGAGTAGTGACGCAACTTAAATCACTTCATAGAAAGAAGTCATCAGGGCCAGACTGTATACCAACTAGGTTATTAAGAGAGTATGCTGAAGCAATAGCTCCATACTTAACAATTATATACAAACGACAGATCCATATCCAAAAACTGCAAAGTCGCACGGGTCGCAACAATATTCAAGAAAGAAATACAAATAAACCACTAAATTACAGGCTCATATCATTAACATCTAGACGCAGCAGAATTTTGGAACGTATGTTGTGTTCTAACATAATGACTTATCTCAAAGATAACAGTCTATTGACACACAATCAATATGGATTTAGGTTGGACATAATTATAACAAAGGCGTTCCTTGCTGTGGCGGGATCTTCTCACGAAATTTCAATCACCAACTTTTTCCTCCGAATGTCAAAATATTTTTTTTTTGACGTCTACCTACATAGGGAGAAACGATTATCATAATAAAATATGGGAAATAAGAGCTCGCATGGAAAGATGTAGGTATTCATTGTTTCTGCGCGCTGTGAAAGCGCGGAATAATAGAGGATTATTGTGAAGGTGCTTCTATGAAGCCTCTGCCAGTCACTTAAGTGTGATTTGCAGAGTATTCACGTAGATGTAGATGAGCTTACAGAAGAAAAAAAACATGAAACATCTAACAAACTGATATTAAGATGCTGGATATAAGAAATGCTACATGAACTCTCTACGTAGAGCGCCCATAAGCCCACCTCCCGCCCCCCCCCCCCCCCCCCTGAACTCCCAAATGACACATAAGGTGAAATACCAAGTAAGAGAAAAATTATGAGAAGATATAAAGCTATAATAGGCACAACTAAGCTCTTAAAAACTTGAATGTACAATGTTAATGTTCCACAATATTATTTATTTAATAGCTTGTAATGGAACAGCTTTCAGCTTCTTAGGCTATTCTCAGATAACTTAATAGGAAACAAGGTGTCCACACAACTTCAGTGAGAATTTATAGCTATGCAAAGACATCTGACATTTTACTTCTTTATGGATAGATAAGACATGAATGACCTAATGCCTAAAAAAGCTATGAACATGTAAATATTGTATTACTATATATTCAAATATTAAAACTATATGAAAGCATAAGCCAAAAATGTAGGACAAATGGGTAAAGACACGGCTACTGTGTCATATGGACAAACTGGTGAATGTGACAAACAAACCGAAAAAGGGGTGTGGGGGGGGGGGGGGGGGTAATAAGAAGTCTATCAAACTTGGCGTTGAACGGTTACAACAAGATCAATATTCTTTGAGTGGTGTTCATTAATGTCCAGAGTTTCAAGTAGTGTTAGCTTTCTGCCTTTGGTTCCTTTATGGAGAACATGACATTTCACATCATTGAATGACATTCATTCAGAGTCTGTTCAGCAAAGATGGAATCTCCCGCTCCTTTCATGGTGTTAGTCTAGTTGTTATACACTTAGCTAACTGACCTACATACTCTATAATTCGCCATTCAGATTGCACGAAATTCTATAAACCTCATTCCATGCTAAGGGTGGAATCTTATTTTTACTGTTGAAGAGAAGGTGAGCAAGAGTATTCGTAGTGCAAAAAGTGGGAGAATATTTTCTGGTTTTTGGTTTCCTGGCAAGAACCTGTGATGTCCCACCCATATATAGCATGGAGGTCCATTTGTTACCAGTGTGGTCTTGTGCTGTGTGATGTGGATAAAGCAGTGCTGTTATTCTCTGCCCTTTCCTATTGCTAAATTCATTGTCAGTTAGTGTAGTAGTGCCACCACTGCTGATTGCTATTTCTTTAATTATTTTCAGTTCAACTTCTACATCTGGTTTGGTCTGTAGTAGTCTATAAGTAGTCGCTGGGGCACGATGGAGTGGAGGGCTGCATGTTTGTGTGTTATTAGATGCTAGGAACTCGCTGGTAGAACTATGTCTGTTTAGGTTACTTTCCTGTGTACCTTAAATAAATGCTGTTGCTTACTGATTTCTGTGGTGAGGTCCTTAGGGTTCTTTATCTAAAAATGTTTGCTCAAAGTTATCCATAAACATTGCAACTGTGGTGTCACCGCCAGACACCATACTTGCTAGGTGGTAGCCTTTAAATCGGCCGCGGTCCGTTAGTATACGTCGGACCCGCGTGTCGCCACTATCAGTGATTTCAGACCGAGTGCCGCCACACGGCAGGTGTAGCCTAGAGAAACTCCCTAGTTCTCGCCCGAGTTGTACAGTCGACTTTGCTAGCGATGGTTCACTGTCTACATACGCTCTCATTTACCGAGACGACAGTTTAGCATAGCCTTCAGCTGCGTCATTTGCTACGACCTAGCAAGGCGCCATAGTCAGTTACTATGTACCCTGAATAATATTGTGAATCATGTACCGTCAAGAGCGACGCCCATCATCAAAGGATGAAAGTGAAGTATCAAACTAATACGTCCGCTTTCTGAATTCTAATTCCTTGTCATGTTCCAGACCTCACGTGAGTATAGTTCTTCCCTCCTCACGCCAGCCTGCGTGATCTAAAACGCGTGCATTTCGGCCTCCTCCCTCCTCACGGTGTTGGCTCTTCTGCCAACACAACAGCAACTACTGAGGGGCTCAGTGGGGACCCCATTGCTAATGCATCTGACTGACTGTACAAAGCCTGTTGAAATTAGAATTAATTTAGCTTTAAACATGTTTCAGGTGCCATCTTTGTATCTTCTGTCTCCACCGGATTTGTTCTAGTTTTATGTAACAATTCTATTAAAATTTGCGTTGTGTCTTCAACAGGAATATTATAAAACGACTTTTAACATATCATGAGAATATATACTTATATGGGTATGGTGTCTGTTCTTTCACACATGTGCGAAAGAACAGACACCATATCCATATAAGTATATAGTTCTGGCAATACCTGCCATGACCTTCTTCTTCTGTGCGGATGCACACATATTACCCGAACTCCTACAGGTCTTGGTAAGAACGTCTTCCACGAGTAATGAATGTGTTGGGTACGGACACTGCGAATGTAGTGTGTGAACATCTAAAGTGAGAAGGTGGGTCTCGCGGGAGGCGTGCGTGAGATAGTGAGTCCCTGCAGTCGCACTATCCTCTGTGCCCTCGGTGGATCATATGGATAGAGCGTTTGCCATGTAGGCAGGAGATTCCGGTTCTGAGTCCTGGTCGGGGCACACATTTTCACCTGTCCCCGTCGATATATATCAACGCCCGTCAGCAGCTGAAGGTATTAATACATAATTCTAATCTCATCTCAAGAGACTAGTATTGCACTTGGTAAAATGAGTCATCTTTAGACTGTTCACCAATGCAAGTGCATTAGGTATCCTCAATTTTGGTTAAAATTTAGTTTTTGTTTTAATTAGTCAGTATAACTCTCTGGCTGATTTATGGCAAGGTGCAGGAACTGAAGGCCCTGCAAATCCCAATGGAACACTCTCTTTGTGAAGCTTCAGTTATCGATATAATGTGGTTGGTACTGGCTTCATTTTTGTGGAGTATCTGCAATCACCGTCAGTAAACATGGATTTGGAAGTTTTAATAGGGTTCGTGACTTCTCTAGCATATTTCATTGTGTGATCATTAGGTAACTCAGAGACCTCTAGAGAGTTGAGGAATACAAACGGTTTTTCAATACATTCTGACTTATTAAGTAACACTAAACTGTTCCCTTTGTCACCCTTGGTGGCAGTCACATATCGAGAAGACAGTTTTTTCTTTAATACGTACAACACTCTATGCTCCCTACAACTAGCGTTGAACAAACCTCTATTTACAGGATTTAGCTCATAAGCTACAAGATGTTTTACAGACACATTATCTGATAAAAGAATGTCTAAGATCTACTTTCAGTACGTCGATCTCTTTTCCGGAAATATTGGATTTCCATAACTTTTGTTTGCATTTACAGGCCAGTGTCCAGGAGATCTCATTGTCGCGGTGATAGACGATGCGCAGGCTGCGCTTTACGTGTTGTTACGACTACCTTTGGCGATGCTAAATGTGTTGTAGCGATATTTCCCAGACAGCTGAAAAGTTTTAGTGCAGTGGTACATAACCATTTTTTGAGCAGCGGCTACACATGCGATCTGAAAAGGAAAATACAATTCCTGTGCGATTCTTGACTCAGAACTCTTACTCTTAATACTATTAATTGACATCATTTTGATTTCCAACACATCCCTTGGGTGTGGATTTGTGTAAATATTGATAAGACGATAGACAGTGAGTGCAGAAATCTTTTAGAGCAGTGGGGTCATCAATATTTCGTAACTGAGTCAAGTAACAAGTCAATGCATGTAATATGCAATGAAACAATAGCAGTTCTCGAAGAACACAATATAAAATGTCATGGTGGCGCTAAAAAATCTGAGAGTTATTTTAAATTTACCGGAAGCCCACAGTTAGAAATACGACCATATGCGTCTTTGAAATGCACTTTGAAGTCGCAGAAAATGTTGTTTAAGAAAGTAAATGCTGAACAAGAAGCAAATGGTGTCATCCTCTGTGTGCGTCACTCAGTAGCCAACATGGACAACCATTTACCGACGCCGAGTTAATGAAGGAATGTATGATGGCAGCATTTGAAGAAAAGAGTCCAGAAAAAGCTAATTTATTTAAAAACGTCAGTTTGTCGGGAAACACCACGGCTCGAAGAGTAAATGATACTGCTGGAAATACATTAACTCAATTGTGTGAGAAAACCCTGGGGTGGTTTTCTATTGCTCTGGGTGAGTCAACAGATGTTTCGGCTACTGCACTGGTGTTAATTTTTATTCGAGGAATAAACAAATATCTTGAAGTGGAAGAAGAGCTTGTTGACGTTCATAGCATTCACGGTCACGGGAGAAGAAATTTTTAGTGTGAAACGTCCCCTTTGGAAAATTATGTATTACTGTGCTGGTAAACCTCTACGTTACTTGATTTTAAAACTGCTGAGCAAAACTGAACGTACTCAGACATTTCTCTCTTTGTTTATTCTGATTAACACCAAACTAACAAACAATATTCTTTTTTTGTAGCGCAACGCAATCTGACTTTCAATAATCCCTACAAAAGAATAGCCCTGACTAACAATAACCTATACCTTTCGTGAATCACTTACCTCACAAAAATCTTCGTTACTCGAACTACTGCAATACAGCGAGCGCCAATACTGCTAGCTAAATAAAAGATTCCAACTACTGAAGGTACTAACTACTGATGGACTTAGTTAGGAAATGAAAGATTTTTATAGAGAACAAACAATGTATTTATCTTAATAGTGTCAAAAGTCATAATATATATATCAGTTCATGACATCCAGTCTTATAAATTTCCTTTTTCTGATGGACACACGTACAGATCGTCCGCTCTCACAATTCTGCCATCTCTCTCCCCATATCCACCACTGCTGGCGGCTCACCTCCAACTGCACAATGTTACGCCCTGTTCGCATCCTTCTGCCCAACACTACAATAGCGAATATTACAACAATGCTTACCAGCCACAGACTGCACGCAGCACTGTCAGTGACTTTCATACAGAGCGCTAAGTGGCGTTACCATCATAAAAACCTGCCTTCTTACAAGTGGAGTAGAAAGTGCTCTTCAGAAAAATATTCTTAGATAAAAAAAACTTACCTATATCTCAGCTGATAGTGGCGAAAACACACGTGAAACTAAAGGGGCGTTCCGCTCGTGTCAGAGGTGGTTAAAATGACGGTGGATCAAAATCATTAACTGTACATTGCATCTATCATCAACAGTCTTTGAGTGTAAGATGCTTGGATGTGTTAAAAGTTCTAAACACAGTTACGTCGCCTTTAATTATATATAGATCACTTGCTCTCAGTCATCGTCAGTCCCACAAGTTTATTGAATAGACTTAAGAGAATGATTGGCCATATTACACTGGAGTAAGCTGTCTTAGCTGTGGAAAAGCTCTGACGCGACTTTTTGAGTTTCGAACAGCAATCGAAATTTTCTTAAATGAACGGAATCGTTCACCGGCTAAGCGACAAAACAGTACGTGGTTACGAAGATTATCGTTTTGTACGGATATAACTAAGCATATGAACGACCTTAATTTGAAATTACAAGGAGAAATAAAGTTACTCCCTGACTGGTGCACCCATATCAAATCCCATCGACAAAAAATGTTATTTTTTTCAGTTTCAATTGAACGAGCCGGCCGGAGGGGCCGAGTGGTTCTACTCGCTACAGTCTGGAACCACGCGACCGATGCGGTCGCAGGTTCCATTCCTGCCTCGGGCATGGATGTGTGTGATGTTCTTAGGTTAGTTAGGTTTAAGTAGTTCTAAGTTCTAGGGGACTGATGACCTCAGAAGTTAAGTCCCGTAGTGCTCACAGCCATTTGAACCATTTTTGTAATTGAACGAAAGATGTTTTACGCATTTTCATACATGCCAAACACGCAGTCAGAAACGTCATTTCCCATAGATTTCGCAACCAGACCTTTGAGTGTTCCCAAAATTAAGTTATAATCAGTTTGTTTATATTTTGATTCAGAAACTCTTGCTTCAGAATTTCAAATGGAAATTGTTGATTTGCAAACGTATTGACAATTATAAAGATAAAAATTTAAATTCATCATTGCTGAAATGAGATATACAAAAATATTTGTAGGTATAAACTAACTGATAATCATTTGGAGTCGCTGCTGCTTATTTCCACTACTAAACATAATCCGCAACTGCAATCAATTGTAAATGGGAAGCTACATTTGCGTAAATGTAATTAATCATATTTACAATGCTTAATTTCATTATGTGAATTGCCTATGTGTGTCAGTTAACTACAGTAAATTTATTAAAAAAATCTCACACAATCAATCACAGTTAAAATACTTAGGTTATATCTGTCAGTTAAGATGTAACTTAATTGGTCGTAAATTAGAAACAAATGATCATGGTATATATTTTGCGTACTTAATTACCACTACAAATTGTACATTGTACAGTATTACTTCGCTTCATGAGCACTTTTCATTCCTGCGTCTTATTTGTAATTGGCAACCATTAAGAGAAAACCTTTTTTTGTAGGAATCCATGTAGAGTACGTCAGTATCTTCCATTCAAAAAAAAAAAAAAAGAAAAAAAAAAAAAACAAAAAAAAAAAGAAAGGCACTGACACAGATTAATAATGCAGTATTGCTATTTTGTATTTCTCGTACAGTAGATCCTATTTTTGAAGGAATTTGTCTAATTATATCTGTTTATGCCTGTGCTTCAAAATTTATCAAAAAAGATACGTAGTATTATCGTTAATTAGGCTCGTAACGTGCATAGTTTTTGCCAATGGCATCTCTAATTAAGTGATGTAAGTTAAAAGCGACAAATCAAAATTGGAATTCATAAACAGGTACTACAAGGGAAAGGATTATCAAGCGACGGCAAAGAAAAGCTCTTGCAAAATCACTTTAGAAAATTTGAAACTTCGTAGCCGAAGCCCGAGCAATGGCACCGGTGTCAGAAACTGAGACGCGAGGCGCACTGCGACAACTACAGCTAAATAAAACATTGTCGGACCTTTTGCGTTACAGAACTGTAGTTCATAGGTGAACGCGTGAATTAGTGTACGTTTAAAGTGGCCAAAGAGGCTGATACAGGGCAGAGATGGTTTTTAAAATTGTTATTAACGACTGATGGAAATAATAGTAAACAGGTTCATTATGCGAAATATCGTTTTTTAAAGAGAGTCAATTTCGTACATTTTCTTCTACTTATGCAAATCACACGTTATGGGAGGTGCTCGATAAGGAATTGGATAGTAATAAAAAAAAAAAATGCATGTCTGACCTGTTGCCGCTAGCGGGATATAAGGTGTTCGCGGAGCGGTGTTTGGCCGCGGGCAGTAGTTTTGAGACACCTGGTTCAGAGGTTCGCATCCGGCGTCTGTTCTATCCGTCGCGACCGAGTACCGGCCCAAAAACAAGAACAGGTCAGTGGGGCACATGAAAGGAGTGACGAAATGGAGGGTCAGTGCCACGAATTGACGAATGTACGAAAACTATGTTAATAATAGCAACTGCTGACCGATGTAAGTCTTGTGAGAGGAAGAGGGGACAGAAAGCATCCGGGTGTAGTGTCCCTGGTGACGTGACATTATGTCAGCCCCTTACGAAGACGGCTACTGATCGACCCTAGAAGGCAACATCCTTAAATAGGCAACAAAAGGGGCGGCTTTAATTGGACCAAAACACAAGAAAGCACTCTCCTACCCTGTATCAGGGTAATAAAGTGGCAGCCGGGAGGGGAGGGCATAGGCGAGCGGCTGCATGTAGGGCATAGGTCCCGCTGGTCAAGGTAGAAAACGCCTTATCAGTTAAATTTCGGCACTGTTCATTATTTGTTAAATGTAAGTGTCATTGAACAGGCGCGATATGCGAGTGTAAGACCGTTCCAATCTCCATATGGAATAGATGGATTATAAACGATCCTGTATTCGTGTTTTGTAAACCACCACAGAAAACGAGCGCTCAGTTGTTCGACCACTAACTACTGTCGACTTCACCTAATTCTACACCGTTACAGTCATGCATCCAGATCATTAATCCAGCGAATGCACAACCACTGCTTCTACTGTGCAGAAAAGACATCATCATCTGGAAGACGAAAGTCAGTGTATTTCAGGAATCTACAGCGAGATACGAGGATGTACAAGTCTCCAGCTGCAACCTTGCAGGGTTCAGCCAATCTGTCACCAGCAGGCTATGTGACAAGTCTAGTTAGTGCAAAGGGAGTGTTGAAATAGCTAGCATAATATATTATGTAAACACATGAAATATTTATGATACTATTAAAAGATAAGTGTGTAGGTGGTTCGACACTTCAGCTTAGGCTGCTGATAACATTTATAAGTTCCTACACAAGCGGTAAACGAAAGTTAGTTTAGCGAAAGATGAGTTATCAGAAGAGGTAATTATTGAAATCATAGGACTAAGAGCAAAACTGTATGCTCTGGAAACTGGGGTGTAACATGTAATGGTTAGAGCAGAAGGTGTGAAATGCTGATCACAAAAGGAACTTACCCTTGATGATTACCTATGATGTTTATTATATGAGGTGGAAAAGTCAACTATACAGCACATAAATCTATCAAAGCTGCACACGTTTTCGACCCTAAAGCAAAGCAATTTAGCGCTTTCCACAAATGACAATAAACATTTGACACTTGACGATAAAGTGAGCGCAGTTCCGTTAAATCACTGACAGATGAGTAAAGATTGATTCTGTTGTAAATAACGTAAACTGTGGAATGTAATTACAGATTGTCACTTGAAGTAAATACAACATTTCTGAGACACTTTTCAACGGAAATGAAGTGGTCCATTGCAGATTGCTCACTTAGGCAAAAAGATACTTCTACACATTCTAAATACCTAAACGTGTTGTAATTTAGATAGAAATTCTGTAATCCACTGTAATTGCTCAGATAGTTAAAACATTGTGTATAAATAATGTAAATACCTGTAAAAAGAAAACTATGATTTTCGAGGGAAATTTGGCGATAAATTAGAATTTGTGTTACTGCAAATACCTGCAGAATGTAAATTGTATAATTTTCGATGACAATTTATTATTTCATCGAATATAAAACACAGTGAATACAACAATACTGGGAGTAAAACGTTGTATATACTATACATTTTATTTGTAGCTTTTTGCTTTTTGTTTCCTTATCATTCCTCTGTAGTTTGTTTGCATCATGAAACATAGCATTAGCGAGTGTCTCGCTCTTCACAGAACACGTTGGTTGATTGAGTGCTTTATCAGGAAGCTGAGACATGTGCAGAGAAGTATCTGCTCTTGGCCTCTCTCTGTCATACAGCAGCAAGTGCGATCCTGCACTGATGCTTCTCAAGATATGCATTTATGTAAGTGTGTATTACTAACTAAAAGACTTGAGAGCTGGAGTATATATACTATTTGTGAACATGGCACAGAAAGCTGAGGTATTTTATTAAAATATTGCTACAGAATCGTATGTGTGAAGAAATAGAGTACTGGAAATGTGAAGGACTGAGAATTATGTATGCATGCATACATATATACATACATTAATCCATGTTCCACAGATTATGAATACGACATTTCGTCGTGATTTGGAACGTGTCACTTTCGTCTAAGTTTTCTTTACACAAATTAATTAAGTAATTAATTTTTTTTTCAGTTGTTATTGTTGTTGTGGTCTTCAGTCCTGAGACTGGTGTGATGCAGCTCTCCGTGCTACTCTATCCTGTGCAAGCTTCTTCATCTCCCAGTATTTACTGCAGCCTATATCCTTCTGAATCTACTTAGTGTATTCATCTCTTGGTCTCCCTCTACGATTTTTACCCTCCACGCTGCCCTCCAATGCTAAATTTGTGATCCCTTGATGTCTCAGAACATGTCCTACCAACCGGTCCCTTCTTCTTGTCAAGTTGTGCCACAAACTCCTCTTCTCCCCAATCCTATTCAATACCTCCTCATCAGTTGCGTGATCTCCCCATTTAATCTTCAACATTCTTCTGTAGCACAACATTTCGAAAGCTTCTATTCTATTCTTGTCCAAACTATTTATCTTCCATGTTTCACTTCCATACATGGCTACACTCCATACAAACACTTTCAGAAACGAGTTCCTGACACTTAAATCTATACTCGCTGTTAACAAATTTCTCTTCTTCAGAAACGCTTTCCTTTCCATAGCCAGTCTACATTTTATATCCTCTCTACGTCGACCATCATTACTTATTTTGCTTCCCAAATTGCAAAACTCCTTTACAACCTTAAGTGTCTCATTTCCTAATCTAATTCCCTAAGCATCACCCGATTTAATTCGACTACATTCCATTATTATCGTTTTGCTTTTGTTGATGTTCATCTTATATCCTCCTTTCAAAACACTGTCCATTCCGTTCAACTGCTCTTTTAAGTCCTTTGTTGTCTCTGACAGAATTACATCGTCATCGGCGAACCTCAAAGTTTTTATTTCTTCTCCATGAAATTTAATACCTACTCGGAATTTTTCTTTCTTTTCCTTTACTGCTTGCTGAATATACAGAATGAATAACATTGGCGAGAGGCTACAACCCTGTCTCACTTCCTTCCCAACCACTGCTTCCCTCTCATGCCCCTCGACTCTTATAATTGCCATCTGGTATCTGTAAAAATTGTAAATAGTCTTTCGATCCCTGTAATGTACACCTGTCACCTTTACAATTTGAAAGAGAGTATTCCTGTCAACGTTGTCAAACGCTTTCTCTAAGTCTACAAATGCTAGAAACGTAGGTTTGCCTTTCCTTAATCTTTCTGCTAAGATAAGTCGTAAGGTCAGCATTGTCTCACGTGTTCCAATATTTCCACGAAATCCATACTGATTTTCCCCCCGGGGTCGGCTTCTACCAGTTTTTCCATTCGTCTGTAAAGAATTCGTGTTAGTACCTTGCAGCTGTGACTTATTAAACTGGTAGTTCGGTAATTTTCACATCTATCAACACCTTCTTTCTTTGGGATTGGAATTAATATATTCTTCTTGACGTCTGAGGGTATTTTGCCTGTCTCATACATCTTGCTCACCAGATGGTAGAGTTTTGTCAGGACTGGCTCTCCCAAGGCCGTGAGTAGTTCTGATGGAATGTTGTCTACTCCCGGGGCCTTGTTTCGACTCAGGTCTTTCAGTGCTGTGTCAAACTCTTCACGCAGTATCGTATCTCCCATTTCATCTTCATCTACATCCTCTTCCATTTCCATAATATTATCTTCAAGTACATCGCCCTTGTATAGACCCTCTATATCCTCCATCCACTTTTCTTTGCTTAGAACTAGGTTTCAATCTGAGCTCTTAATATTCGTACACGTGGTTCTCTCTTCTCCAAAGGCCTCTTCAATTTTCCTGTAGGTAGTATCTATCTTACCCCTAGTGAGATGAGCCTCTACATCCTTACGTTTGTCCTCTAGCCATGTCTGCTTAGCCATTTTCCACTTCCTGTCGATCTCATTTTTGAGACGTTTGTATTCCTTTTTGCCTGCTTCATGTACTGAATTGTTATATTTTGTCCTTTCATCAGTGAAATTCAATATTTCTTCTGTTACCCAAGGATTTCGACAGTTACTTCATCATATCTAAGAATTCATCTCTTGAGCGGAAGGAGTTGTCCTTCAAATTTTTTTTTTAATTTGGTTTTAAATCTTGGTTGGCTATCTGTCGGACTTTTAATACTATTTGGCAAATGACCAAAGATGTTTGTGGCAGCATAATTCACCCCTCTCTGTGCCGAAGTGAGATTTAGTCCAGAATATTGAATATCGTCTTTCTTCTTGTGTTGTAGCTATGCACTTCGCTGTTATTTTGGAATTGGGGTGGGTTATTAATGACAGATTCCATAAGCAAATATATGTATTGTGGTGGTACTGTGACTATCCCGAGTAACTTAAATAAATGTCTGCAAGGTAATCTTCAGTGTGCTCCCGCTATTATTCTGATCACACACTTTTGTGCAATGAATACTTTCTGTCTTAAAGACGAACTGCCCCAAAATACGACGCCATATGAAACCAGTGAATGAAAATAGGCATAGTTGGCTAATTTACTGATACATTTATCACCAAAATTTACAATAACCCTATTAACATAACTAGCTGAATCTAACCGTTTCACCATATCATCGATGTGTGTCTTCCAATTCAATTTCTCATCAATGCACGCTCCGAGAAATTTTGAGTATTCTGCCTTAGCAACAGACTTCCATTCATAGTCTATATTTATCAATGTTGTTAAGTAGTTTACTGAAGGGGAATGCTGGGTATATACGTGGGGATGGTAAACATACAGGAAGTGAACGGAGGATTCGTAGGAGGGGAATGGTGGACATTTCATAAAATAATTATCTTTTCCTTCGCTCGGTAGTTTGTGTGTGTGTGTGTGTGTGTGTGTGTGTGTGTGTGAGTGTGTGTGTGTGTGTGTGTGTGTGTGTGTGTGTGTATGTATGTATGTGTCTTTGTGTGTTTATTCCATCCATTCATGAGGTAATTTAGTTTTTGCTGGCACCACAAAAAGGGTCTTGTATCTCATTACAGTCATGAGCTGGAAGTTCACTGCTCCACATATAGAACGCAGACCAGCTGCTCTGATTCTCTAACACGATGGCACAGTAGCAAACGCAACAGATGTGTTACTCATTTTAGGCTTCATGGTGGTTCATACCTAATCAACACTCACTAAAAATATAAATACTCCATAAATGTTTTTTATTAGTTTTCCATTGACAGGCAATTTTACTGCCACACATTATTCCTTGTGGTTGAGGGTGTGGGGTCGAGAACGTGAGTCATCTTTCTTCTGACTTCCAGAGCTCCTTTTAGCAAACTAAACTATTATAAACCAAAAATTACACCATGGAGGTGAAAAGGTGGTAGCAGGTGAAACATAAAAATCAAAAATTTGTTGTTACTTTAGAAGTTTTGAACTGAATTTCTAAAGAATTTGGCTGATATTATCCTTCAAAGTTAGCATAACATGCTGTCATAGCATTTATTTAGATTTAAGATTGTTATAATACTTCACCAATCTGACTTCTTTGCCTCACTTCATTAACTCTAAAAATCGAGCTTTTTCTTAAGAACAACAGCTGCAGCCATTTCCTACGGCACTTGCCGGCATTAGTGAGTATTTGTGGCAGGTAGAATACCAATTTGGGAGTGATCGATGTGGACAGAAACAGAACTATAAAATTCGGTCACTTATTTTCTAAAATTTTCTTTGAAACAAAATTTTCGCCAAATGCCGAATGCCGGCTTTGATGCAGTTCCCTGTGCGAGTCTATTCTCTGAACTACAGCAATGTACATCAACTTACTTAATTCCTCTACAATTTTTACCTCCATACTTCGCTCTACTACCCAGTCAATCATGTCTTTATGATGCTTCAGAAAGTGTCAAACCATACGATCTCTTCTTTTAACTAATTTGTGCCATAAATTTCTTTTCTCTCAAATTCGAGTCATTACCTCTGGCTTAGTCATTCCATCTAACCATCTTATCTTTAGTACAAAGTGAAGTGGCAGAGAGGTTAGCACAGTGGACTCGCCTTCTGGAGGACGATGGTTCAAATCTGCGTCCCACCATACAGTTGTAGGTTTCTCACGATATCCCTGAAACTCTTCAGGAATATGCTGAAAGAAGGAAGTGCAAGGTCACTTCTTTCCTCATCTATGAAACCTTGCAGGTGTGTGCTCCACCTCTCATGACGTCGAAGTCGACAGTACTTTAAACTGTCATCTTCCTTTTCAATCTCCTGAATTCTTATGTAGCACCACACTAGTGAAACCTCTGTTCTAATCCTACGATGAGGTTAAACCATATCTCCGCTGTATAGAAATGAAATATGGACGATAAATAGTTTAGACAAGAAGCGAATAAGAGACATCGAAACTTGGTGATACAGAAGAAGGCTGAAGATTAGATGGGTAGGTCACGTAAGTAGTGAGATACTGAATAGAATTGGGGAAAAGAGAAATTTGTGGCACTACTTGACTAGAAAAAGTGCTCGGTTGGTAGGACACATTGTGAGGTATCAAGGAATCATCAGTTTAATATTGGAGGGAAGCGTGAAGGGTAAAAGTCATAGAGGGAGACCAAGAGATGAATACACTAAGGAGATTCAAAAGGATGGAGGTTGTAGTAGTTACTAGGAGACGAAGAGGCTTGCACAGGATAGGGTAGCATGGAGAGCTGCATCAAACCAGTCTCTGGACTAGAGATCACAACAACGACATCCTAAATTCAGTCCTCCAGGTCCTTCGTCAGGACGTTTGCAGTTTGTCGCAAGTGTATTAAGCTCAAGCAGAGAGACATGGTGGACGTGGGAGCAACAGTTAAATTGAATGTAAAAGATCGAGGTATACACCTCTCCCCTCCTTTCTGGGAGAAGACTTTCACAGCATCGGCTGCGAGCGCCAGAGGCGGCTGAGAGTGGTGGGGGTGTGGCTGTTTGGTGTAGGTAAGCACAGCCCAGCCCTGCACGGCGCAGTGTGAGGTGAGGCGAGGTGAGAGCCAGCGGGTCCCGGGGGCACAATGTGGCCGAGCGTCGGCGCCCGCCATGCAAATGAGTCCATTAGGCGCGCCGCCGCCCACCTCCGCCTTCCGGGCCGCCGCCGCCGGGGCCGTGGGGCTCTCCGGACGATTTTGCATTTAGAGTTTTCTAAGTGGTGAGAAAACGGCAAGTGGCTGTTCACGGGAGCCCTGCGTGCACCTTTTATTACAGGTCAACCAAAATACTAAGCACATACTGAATGAAATATATTTAAAATAAATTAAAAGCATCGTTGAAACTGACTCAAGTGACGAAATTCGTGGTACAGAGATATGCGCATATGCAGATGGCGGTAGGATCACGTACACAAGATATGCCAGGGCATTGCGTTGGCAGAACAGTCATTTGTACGCAGGTGATTCGCGTGGAAGGGTATACGACGTGATTATGGTTCCACGACTAGAATTAATATACTTTGAATGCGTATAGATAGTTACATCTGAGCCGTGCATGGCTAGTGTTCCGCCCATTATGTATCTTACACCCTGCTTTAACGTACTTCCACCTCACTGCATTAATTTAAATTACTACTGTCACTGAATTGCTGCTTTGCCTGATCGTGAGCGGCGTTAGCAGGGCGTGTCTATACAGGGTGTTGCAAAAAGGTACGGCCAAACTTTCAGGAAACATTCCTCACACACAAAGATAGAAAATATGTTATGTGGACATGTGTCCGGAAACGCTTAGTTTCCATGTTAGATCTCATTTTATTACTTCTCTTCAAATCACATTAATCATGGAATGGAAACACACAGCAACAGAACGTACCATCGTGACTTAAAACACTTTGTTACAGGAAATGTTCAAAATGTCCTCCGTTAGCTAGGATACATGCATCCACCCTCCGTCGCATGGAATCTCCGATGCATTGATGCAGCACTGGAGAATGGCGTATTGTATCACAGCCGTCCACAATACGAGCACGAAGAGTCTCTACATTTGGTACCGGGGTAGCGTAGACAAGAGCTTTCAAATGCCCCCATAAATGAAAGTCAAGAGGGTTAAGGTCAGGAGAGCGTGGATGCCATGGAATTCGTCCGCCTCTACCAATTCATCGGTCACCGAATCTGTTGTTAAGAAACGTAGGAACACATCGATTGAAATGTGCAGCCGGCCGAAGTGGCCGCAGTCTGGAACCGCAAGACCGCTACGGTCGCAAGTTCGAATCCTGCCTCGGGCATGGATGTTTGTGTTGTCCTTAGGTTAGTTAGGTTTAACAAGTTCTAAGTTCTAGGAGACTAATGACCTCAGCAGTTGAGTCCCATAGTGCTCAGAGCCATTTGAACCATTTGAAATGTGCAGGAGCTCCATCGTGCATGAACCACATGTTGTGTCGTACTTGTAAAGGCACATGTTCTAGCAGCACAGTTAGAGTATCCCGTATGAAATCATGATAACGTGCTCCATTGAGCGTAGGTGGAAGAACAAACTAAAATGAGCTCTAACATGGAAATTAGGCGTTTCCGGACACATGTCCACATAACATCTTTTCTATATTTGTGTGTGAGGAATGTTTCCTGAAAGTTTGACCGTACCTTTTTGTAACACCCTGTATATTCACACTCGTAGTATCTTTGCTCGACTGCTATTACTTCCCGATAGTTTTCTGTCGTAGTCCAGTTCGGGTTGCGAGTTCGCGTCGCGAGTTCGGGTCTGCCAGTCAGTTGGGACGCGTCTGGAGCGCAGTGCGGACCTGCCAGTCGCGGAGTTGCAGTGCGGCAGTAGTGCAGTCGGCTTGGAGCAGCAGTGAGGTCTGCGTCGACATGGCCCGCCCGACCATTGCCGCGTCGCATCACTTGAGCCGGGCCACGGTCTTCGTGGACCGTCGGTCAGTCGTCGTACCGGACGACGTGTTTTGGCTAGCCAGTCGTTCATGTGTCGGCTGTGTGTGTGGATCGACTCCCGACTGTCTTTATGTGTGCTTTGTTACTGTTGGGTATCGTTCAGGTCTTAGAGAAAGTGGTTGTCAGGTTGTGTGTGTAGTTGCCGTTCTTTCCACTGACGACGATTTTAGATGTTGTCACCGTTCTGCGGCGAGTAGGTCCGTTGCTGCGGACCAGGGAAGATATCTCAGTGCGGTGCAGTCGGCTGGGTCTGCTGTCGGTCCCTGCGCAGTGTCGGAGCGTGTGTGTAGCTGTCTGATCACTACGAGCTTCGTGGTTCACCGACCCACGACGTCAAAGTTGAGCAGTGGTCTCAACTACCCAAGCCACGTCCATTCATGCTGTGTGGTTCGTTTCGATGGTTCGCTGTTGGGGAGATTTCCTGTGAGTAACACCAAGTGTTTGTACGTATATGATTGTCGATAATTACGTCCGTAGCATTTTGTATTTGAGTTCTCATGTACCGATTGGTGGTAAGCAATTCGTTTCGTCGGTCTGTCCATGGCTGTCCCGTGGTTGGGTTCTGACGGATGAAGTGTAGTTGGGCTCACCACCTGTCTCACATAAGTGAACTAGGGCAGACCGACCTCCCTATAGGCTTCAGAGTGCCGTTGTCTTTAATGTCTTTCCCACCGGTGTTTAATTATATGTTTTCAGCTATTTAAAATCTAAGGCTTATGGTTATATTTTTTTTTAATTTTGGAAAATTAATTGTGGCCTTTCAGCCTTGCAGCTTTATTGTTAAAATTATCTTTCAAGCTTAAAAATTGTGGCCTTCTGCCTTTAAAAGATTATGGTAACATGTTTAAAATTTTGAAATTTAATTGTGGCCCTCAGCTATTTGTATTACACCTTGCGTATGTTTATTCTATCTACTTTGCCTTGAGGCTTTCCACCTAGCTATGATATATGTTTTTTTAATTTATTTCATTTGCTATTTCAACTGCATTTTTATCTTCTTGATTTTTAAGATTTCTTGTTTGGAAGCCTTCAGCCGTGAGAGTTGCATTTGGTAAAGTTTAGGCGATGTGCCACTTTGGCTGTAAACGTGTTATTAAATTACAATTACAAGGTGAAACTAACCCAAACCTACATCTACATCTACATTGATACTCCGCAAGCCACCCAACGGTGTGTGGCGGAGGGCACTTTACGTGCCACTGTCATTACCTCCCTTTCCTGTTCCAGTCGCGTATGGTTCGCGGGAAGAACGACTGTCTGAAAGCCTCCGTGCGCGCTCTAATCTCTCTAATTTTACATTCGTGATCTCCTCGGGAAGTATAAGTAGGGGGAAGCAATATATTCGATACCTCATCCAGAAACGCACCCTCTCGAAACCTGGCGAGCAAGCTACACCGCGATGCAGAGCGCCTCTCTTGCAGAGTCTGCCACTTGAGTTTATTAAACATCTCCGTAACGCTATCACGGTTACCAAATAACCCAGTGACGAAACGCGCCGCTCTTCTTTGGATCTTCTCTATCTCCTCCGTCAACCCGACCTGGTACGGATCCCACACTGATGAGCAATACTCAAGTATAGGTCGAACGAGTGTTTTGTAAGCCACCTCCTTTGTTGATGGACTACATTTTCTAAGCACTCTCCCAATGAATCTCAACCTGGTACCCGCCTTACCAACAATTAGTTTTATATGATCATTCCACTTCAAATCGTTCCGTACGCATACTCCCAGATATTTTACAGAAGTAACTGCTACCAGTGTTTGTTCCGCTATCTTATAATCATACAATAAAGGATCCTTCTTTCTATGTATTCGCAATACATTACATTTGTCTATGTTAAGGGTCAGTTGCCACTCCCTGCACCAAGTGCCTATCCGCTGCAGATCTTCCTGTATTTCGCTATAATTTTCTAATGCAGCAACTTCTCTGTATACTACAGCATCATCCGCGAAAAGCCGCATGGAACTTCCGACACTATCTACTAAGTCATTTATATATATTGTGAAAAGCAATGGTCCCATAACACTCCCCTGTGGCACGCCAGAGGTTACTTTAACGTCTGTAGACGTCTCTCCATTGATAACAACATGCTGTGTTCTGTTTGCTAAAAACTCTTCAATCCAGCCACACAGCTGGTCTGATATTCCGTAGGCTCTTACTTTGTTTATCAGGCGACAGTGCGGAACTGTATCGAACGCCTTCCGGAAGTCAAGAAAAATAGCATCTACCTGGGAGCCTGTATCTAATATTTTCTGGGTCTCATGAACAAATAAGGCGAGTTGGGTCTCACACGATCGCTGTTTCCGGAATCCATGTTGATTCCTACATAGTAGATTCTGGGTTTCCAGAAATGACATGATACGCGAGCAAAAAACATGTTCTAAAATTCTACAAGAGATCGACGTAAGAGATATAGGTCTATAGTTTTGCGCATCTGCTCGACGACCCTTCTTGAAGACTGGGACTATCTGTGCTCTTTTCCAATCATTTGGAACCCTCCGTTCCTCTAGAGACTTGCGGTACACGGCTGTTAGAAGGGGGGCTAGTTCTTTCGCGTACTCTGTGTAGAATCGAATTGGTATCCCGTCAGGTCCAGTGGACTTTCCTCTATTGAGTGATTCCAGTTGCTTTTCTATTCCTTGGACACTTATTTCGATGTCAGCCATTTTTTCGTTTGTGCGAGGATTTAGAGAAGGAACTGCAGTGCGGTCTTCCTCTGTGAAACAGCTTTGGAAAAAGGTGTTTAGTATTTCAGCTTTACGCGAGTCATCCTCTGTTTCAATGCCATCATCATCCCGTAGTGTCTGGATATGCTGTTTCGAGCCACTTACTGATTTAACGTAAGACCAGAACTTCCTAGGATTTTCTGTCAAGTCGGTACATAGAATTTTACTTTCGAATTCAATGAACGCTTCACGCATAGCCCTCCTTACGCTAACTTTGACATCGTTTAGCTTCTGTTTGTCTGAGAGGTTTTGGCTGCGTTTAAACTTGGAGTGGAGCTCTCTTTGCTTTCGCAGTAGTTTCCTAACTTTGTTGTTGTACCACGGTGGGTTTTTCCCGTCCCTTATTTGGCCCTTTTCACAATCCTAATCACCTGTTCTGCCCAGCGGCTTTAGCGGGCGTTTCAGCATCTACGCCCATTGGGCATTCCATTAAGGGAATCGTTAGGGAATTCAATACTATGAGGCCCAAAGTGTCAAGTGTGTGCTAAGAACACCAAATTTCAGGCATTATCTCTCACAACGGACAACGCAGTGGCCTACGGCCTTCACTTAACGGCCGAGGATAGCAGCGTTTGCGAGAACAGTCAGTGGTAAAGGAGAAACAACACTGCGTGAAATAATAGCAGAAGTCAGTGTGGGACGTAAAACGAACGTATCCGTTACGAAAGTACGGCGAAATTTGGCGTTAATGGGCTATGGCAGCAGAAAACCGACGCGATTGTCTTTGCTAAGAGCACGACATGGCCTGCAGAATTTCTCCTCGGTTCCGGACCATATCAGATGAACACCGTGGCCTCATCAGATGAATTCCAACGTCAGTTTGTAACTGGTGCTGATATGGTTCTACTGTAGCGCAGACGCTATGAAGCCAAGGACTCAAGTTGCCAACAAGACAATGTGCAAGGCTCCATATGGTATGAGCTGTGTTTACAAGTAATGTACTGGGTCTCCATGTCCAACCGAACGGATCATTAACTGGAAATGGTTATGTTCAGCTACTTTCAGCTACTTGGAGACCATTTGCAGCCATTCGTTGACTCAATATCCCCAGAAAACGACGGATTTCTAAAGATGAAAATGCGCTATGTCACAACATTTTGGACAGTTGGAGTGAATGATTTGCCCACCCACATCGCCCGTTAAGAATCCCAGCAAATGTTTATGGGACATAAAGGGCGATAATTTCGTGCACAAAATCCCGCACGGACAACCATTTCTCAATTATGGACGGCTATAGAGGCAGCTACAGATGAATGCTGAAGATAAGGTGGGTAGATCACATAACTAATGAGGAAGTATAGAATAGGATTGGGGAGAAGAGAAGTTTGTGGCACAACTTGACTAGAAGAAGGGATTGGTTGGTAGGACACGTTTTGAGGCATCAAGGGATCACAATTTTAGCATTGGAGGGCAGCGTGGAGGGTAAAAATCGTAGAGGGAGACCAAAAGATGAATACACTAATCAGATTCAGAAGGATGTAGGTTGCAGTAGATACTGGGAGGTGAAGAAGCTTGCACAGGATAGAGTAGCATGGAGAGCTGCATCAAACCAGTCTCAGGACTTAAGACCACAACAACAACAACATAGAGGCAGCGTGGCTCAGTATTTCTGAAGGGGACTTCCAACGACTTGTTGAGTCCATGTCACTTCGATTTACTGCACTGCACCCGGTGAAAGAAGGTCCGACACGATATTAGGAGGTATTTCAAGGTTTTTTTCACCTTAGTGTATTCTGTTGAGCGATTTTAAGGCAAATTTATGAGTTTAACTTCGGTGTTAGCCGGGAAAATTGTTAATATTTAAAAGACGTTACGGTCCCCAGAATAAGCTCATGCTCTAATAAAATGACTAAGATTTTGAGCCGCACAAATCATCATCGGGTCCATAAAAAATTCATCCAAACCAGCTGACATAGGTAATAATAAGACGACAATGATAAAATGTAAAATGAGTGCATCATTTACAATCAAAGCCATTGATAGTACATCATATGCCATTATATCCGTTGTGATGATCTACCTCCTGTATATGATCATGGTTTTCTTCAAATTCTAAAAATTAATAAAGAAGAATAACTTTTGAAGTAATATTTTTCTGTCATCAGTCTTCTGACTGGTTTGATGCGGCCCGCCACGAAAACCTTTCCTGTGGCAACCTCTTGATCCAGAGTAGCACTAGCAACCTGCGTCCTCAATTATTTGCTGGCTGTATTCCAGTCTCTATTTTCCTCTACAATTTTTGCCCTCTACAGATCCCTCTAGTGGCATCGAAGTCATTTCCTAATGTCTTAATAGTTTTCCTATCATCCTATCCGTTCTTTTGTCAGTGTTTACCACATATTCTTTCCCTCTCCGATTCTGTGCAGAGCTTCTTCATTCCTTTTCTTATCAGTCCACCAAATTTTCAACACACTTGTGTAGCGCCGCATCTCAAATGATTCGATTCTCTTCTGTTCCGGTTTTCCCACAGTCAACGTTTCACTGCGATACAATGCTGTGCTCCGAACGTACATTCCCGGAAATTTCTTCCTCGTATTATATCCTATGTTTGATGCTCGTAGACTTCTATTGACCAGGAAGGCCCTGTTTGCCAGTGATAGTCTGCTTTTGATCTCCTCCTTGCTAAGTCCGCCATTGGTTATTTTTCTGCCTACATAGTACAATTCCTTTACTTCATCTACTTCGTGGCCATCAGTCCTGAAGTTAAGTTTTCCGCTGTTCTCATTTCTACTACTTCTCATTACTTTCGCCTTTCTTCGATTTATTTTTAGATCATAATCTGTACTTATCAGACAGTTCATTCCATTCAGTACATCCTGTAATTCTTCTACATTTTCACTCAGGATAGCAATGTCATCAGTGAATAGCATCATAGATATCCAATCACTTTGACAGGGGAACAGAGCAGAGACACGTTTATTATCGGGACGGTTTAAGAATCACAACGCTGACTGCCGAGTTATAGTTCCAAGCGTGTGCAATGGTGAGTTAACGATTTGGGGGAGGGAGGGGGGGGAGGGGAAGAGGGGGGCGGTGCTAGTTGTCGGCCCCTAGCCTCTGGTCCTAGGAAACCTCCTTATCCCGGGCCATTTTGAAGCTTCTTCATCTGCCACGACCAAACCATTTTTAATCATGTCTCAGACAAGCCCAAAATGTGCACAGTAAATAAGAGACAATTTGAAAATCGAAGTCTCAAACGCATGCAAACTATAAACGTAGCTAACTACCTACCTATCATCAGGCGATGCCAACTGTTAATAACTATGTTCAAAAGTTGTAGAATTTTTCTAAAACGTAGTATTAAAGTTAGAAACTGTGAAAATATAAACACATGTCCGCTAGATGCAATATTCTATGCGAAACATTATTTCATACATACACTATGGTGATGATGATGTTCATTTTGTGGGGCGCTCAACTGCGCGGTCATCAGCACCCGTACAAAGTCTCAGTTTTCACACAGTCCGTTTTCTTTTAAAAATCCAATCCAGCCACTCTCACAAATGATGAAGATGAAATGATGAGAACAACACAAAGACCCAGTCCCCGGGCAGAGCAAATCCCCAACCCGTTCTACAGAGGTGTTCTGTATGCATAGGTTAAAAATAGGCATAAAAGGTCAGTGAACAGCTTACCAGTGGTTTATTACTTTTAACTAAAATGTTATATTCTAAAAATTACTTTTCATAAGTTGTACATCTTTATTGAATATTTAATTTTATGTGTACGGAAACCCGCCTAGTAGAATTAAAGTATAGTCATCCAGATTCAAGGAAAGGTTTTTTTTTCATCTGTAGCCATCAAGACCAACACTGAAGTCATGTAGACTTTATATACCGGAACTAACCGTGCAGACACCTGTTTTGTTCTGTACACACCAAATATCGCGAAAACTTTATCTACATTGCGCAACACAATGAAAGAGTCTGTTTTTTGAAACTCTGTCGACTGAGGGGCGTGAAAAATGAGGGCTAAAATGAATGGACACCCTTTGCTGCTTTGGCTCATGTTCAGATTTCGACGCACGGTTATGAACGGTTCCTATAGATTCCATCTTGTATACCAGAAAATAATTGCAGTCCTGCTACGTTTTAAAGGGGTCACGTAAGTTTCAAAAGGGATGCAATACAACGATGTCCTTAGAGAAGAGTTGAATCGTGAGAGACTGTCAGCTGCGTCAAACATTGTTAATGGCATAGATCTGTTGCACATGGTATTCCAAACTGTCGTTTTCAGCAGCGAAATATGCGTAAATAAACGTCACGTGAGGAGAGGTAGTTTCATTGCCACCCTATATTCTACCCCCCTTAGGCCTTTTCGCGTCGATTCTCAACGGAAGCGTGTCTGAAATGTTCTCGGTCACCAGTAAGAAAAGCGCTTTATTTCAGCGCTGGGCATCGCAGTTCTGTCCTCTACCCCAAAGGCAAAAATACATGCCAAATTCAGAAGAACGCAAAATCCCCAACACTAGCTAAGTTTCACGGATGCTCGAAATTTAGTGCGGACGTAAATGCGAGATGCTTTTAATACTTTCCACAATGAAACAATGTTTCAAAATATGGTAGAAAACCCAAAGACATTCTGGTCGTATGTGAAGTACACCAGTGGCAAAAAACATTCAATACCGTCACTGCGCGATAGCGATGGAACTGTTACCTATGATGGTCCCACTAAAGCGGAGTTACTAAATACAGTTTTCCATAATTCCTTCACGAAACAAGATGAACTAAATATTCCAGAATTCCAAACCAGAACAGCTGTTAGCATGAGTGACATACAAGTAGGTATCTTATGTGTTGCGAAACCACTCAAATCACTTAAGAGAGGCAAGTCTTCCGGTCCAGATGGTATACCAATTAGGTTCCTCTCAGAGTATGCAGACACAATAGCGCCTTTCTTAGCAATCATCTACAACCGCTCACGTAACGAAAGGTCTGTTCCTACAGACTGGAAAGTAGCACAGGTTACACCAATATTCAAGAAAGGAATTACAGACCCACATCACTGACCTCAATTCGCAGTAGGATTTTGGAGCTTGTACTGTAGGCTAACATGATGAATCACTTTTAAGAAAATGACTTATTGATTCATAACCAACACGGATTAAGGAAATATCGTTCTTGTGCAACACAGCTAGCTGTTTATTCCAACGAAGTAATGAGTGCTCTCGACAAGGGTTCTCAGACCGATTCCATATTCCTGGATTTCCAGAAGGCTTTTGATACCGTTCCTCACAAGCTAATATTATTCACATTGTGTGCATATGGAGTATGGTCTCAGTTGTCTGACTCGATTCGTGATTTCCTCTCAGACAGGTCACAATTCGTAGCGATAGACAATAAATCATCGAGTACAACAGGAGTGATATCTGTCGTTCCGCAAGGTAGTTTCATCGGCCCTCTGCTGTTCCTCATCTACATAAATAATATAGGTGACAACCTGAGCAGCACCCTTAGATTGTTTGTGTAATTTACCATCTAGTAAAATCATCAGACGATCAATTCCAATTACAAAACGATCTAGAGAGAATTTCTGTAAAATGCGAAAAGTGGCAATTGGCACCAAACCAAGAAAAGTGCGAGGTCATCCACATGGGTACTAAAAGAAATCGGATAAATTTTGGGTATACGATAAATCGCACAAATATAAGGACTGTCAATTCACTAAATACCTAGGAATTACAATTACGAACAACTTAAATTGGAAAGACCACATAGATAATACTGTGGGGAAGGCGAAACAAAGACTGGCTTTTGTTGGCAGAACACTTATAAAAAGCGACAAACCCCCTAAAAGACAGTCAAAGAGAAGGCTCATTTGAAAGTGTTGCCTTAACAGTTATGATCGAGAAAGTATTAGCTGCTTATGACGCAACACGTGCATCAGACAGGCGGCAAAAGATGAGCGTTCGTGAGGTGCAGAGATCAACCTCCAATGGCACGTACGTACGACACTTTACGAAATGGACGTTGCGACATCCAAGAAATGTTACAAACAAACCGTCAACTTGCACATTGAATATAGATTGAAATATGGCACGCGACAGTGATCACAAGGCTTTGCACCATCAACATCGAATGAATGCAAACTCCTTAGAAGTTACAGACTTTACAGGACGTTCAGCTAGTTATCCACTCTTAAGGAATGCATTGTTGAGTGGTACTTAAGTAAATAAATTAGTGAAATCAAAGTGAACTAGAAATAAGAATATAGATGGAAAACTTGGTTTTGTTTAGAGAGTTACATACTCGCATTCAGTGCGCAGAACAGCAGAACAGAAGAGACAATGACCATGAAGTCAGCGAGTTCCACATAAGCGGGCGCTGTCGATTCAGCCGTCAGGGCATCGCCCGACCGGCTCACGTGTTTCTCAGTTGTCGCATGTGAGCAAAGGCCCTCGCCTACATTCCAAGAGCCAATGACCGACGTTAAGAAGATTCTTCGAGAAGCTTTTCAACGTGACGGAAGAGGCAATGACTGGCTCACGTGTTTCTCAGTCGTCACATGCGATCAGAGGCCCACGCCTACATTCCAAGAGCCAATGACCGAGGTCAAGAAGATTCTTCGAGAAGCTTTTCAACGTGACAGAAGAGGCAATGGCCGTGAAGTCGTTCACCTCCAGTAAACTGAAGTGAATAAATACACGAGACGCGGTGGGCCCGACAGTTGAAGACGGATGAAGACAGAGGAAGACAGATGCTGTCAATTGTCAGGATGAGCATTCTAAAGCATTGTCAGGGTGAAAATATTAAATAAATTAACTTTTCTCTCTTAACAACACGTGGGCAGGGTGGGTTCTTCCTTGGCTCGGGTATGAGGTCGAATGAAACATCATTTTTACATCAGATAACTTTTATTGAAGATTTGTACAACCGTATCTTACGGGATGTTCTGGTTCGGAGGGCGGCAGCTGTGTCGTTGTGAAGTCTTCTGCTGCGGTAGCGGCGGCGGCGGCGGCGGCGGCGTCTGATTACGCGTAGCGGTGTGTATCTCGTGTCGCCGTCTCGCCCAGCTGACGGGAGACGCGCAGCACGAGGTGGCCGGTTAACTATTGCGAGCGAAGTCGTGCATCGGATGATACCTTGGGTGTGGCGTCCCAGTGTTTCTCTTCTCTAAGCGGCCGCGTGTGTTGTGCGTCGACCAGCGGAGCGGCGCGGCGGGGCAAGGCCAGTGTCCCGAACTCGAACCACGGACTCCCGCTTGCCAGTCTTCGGCTGTCAGGTCTTTATCCCAGCTCACAGGTGACTGCTGAGGTGAGGCCGTCTCCTTCCCGTCCTCACGAGTCACCCGGGTACGTAAAAATCAGACTTCCAATACCTTTTAACTTCCGTCTTCTGGCGCCGCGGCTGCTGCTTGCTATTCCATTACAGCGGCGGACTTGGTGCGACTGTGCGTGATGTAGTCTCTTCTTGCATGACGGTCTTCAGCACCGAAACTGACTGAAAACTACTGCTACTCTTCTTTTCTTCCTTCGTCTCTCGTCTTCGCCTCCGTTCCCGTCTCCGTCTTCGTCTTCGTCCCCGTCTTCATCTGTCTTCCTCTGTCTTCATCCGTCTTCAACTGTCGGGCCCACCGCGTCTCGTGTATTTATTCACTTCAGTTTACTGGAGGTGAACGACTTCACGGCCATTGCCTCTTCTGTCACGTTGAAAAGCTTCTCGAAGAATCTTCTTGACCTCGGTCATTGGCTCTTGGAATGTAGGCGAGGGCCTCTGATCGCATGTGACGACTGAGAAACACGTGAGCCGGTCATTGCCTCTTCCGTCACGTTGAAAAGCTTCTCGAAGAATCTTCTTAACGTCGGTCATTGGCTCTTGGAATGTAGGCGAGGGCCTTTGCTCACATGCGACAACTGAGAAACACGTGAGCCGGTCGGGCGATGCCCTGACGGCTGAATCGACAGCGCCCGCTTTTGTGGAACTCGCTGACTTCATGGTCATTGTCTCTTCTGTTCTGCTGTTCTGCGCACTGAATGCGAGTATGTAACTCTCTGAACAAAACCAAGTTTTCCATTTATATTCTAATTTCTAGTTCACTTTGATTTCACTAATTTATTTACTTAAGTACCACTCAACAGCATATAGAGTCATATTGGGGTAACGAGGTGATGAGAACTGATGGAATGTGATGGAAACCAACGGAATGCTAAACACTCTCTAGTGGAGGGTATCCTGAAACGGCTGCCCTGCAAGATGTAGCGGCAGATGGTCCTATAATGTGTTTCACAGGCATGAAAGATAACCATCCAGAAACTGAATTTGTCTAGTGGATCCAGTTGGCACGAATTACGTCACTTATTTTTCAGGAGGGGTACTCTAAAGGAGTATGATGCTAATCACTGACCCGTAACCAAGCACAAGCAAGTTGTTTTGACTGAATATTGACAAAAAGCGGTGTTCATACCATAGCTGTAGCTCTCTTACACCCAATTTCCCACTCTTGCTTGCTGTGACGTACATATTTCCTACTCCCCTTGCAAGACCACGCACACGAGGAAGAATCATAGGAGGCAGAGCACCTCTAACTTGTCGCAGCAATGTAAAACACTTTCCAGGCAATTTACCGTCCTGATTAACTGTCAGCACAACTGTGTACAAATGCGTTACGGCATAGATATAAGCTGATCTTGATACAGTTCTCTTGGTACTTCTAACTTCCTGGATTCTTTTCATATGCATTTCTTTTTCAAGTGCCGATTGGTCGGAGTTGAAAACAAGTCTTTTAGTGAACGATGGGGTAAGTTTGCTTATCTCATCTGCAAACTGTCAGGCCGATTATGCAGTTTGCTGTGCATCATAAAGTTGTCGCTTTGTTTGAAATTTCGTTATCTTACACTTTTCAATTCCGTAGCACTGTTTGAATTTATGCAACCGTCCACTACTTCCCTTGAAATTACTTTAATCTGCGTCGCGCTCAGTTTGATGTGCATAATTTTGTAGGTCACTATCATGCACCTCCTGCAAATTGTATTGAAAATCTTTGAAAAGCGGAAACACCAGTTTTTACAAAAATCGCGCCTTGCCCTCCGTTCAATATCTGTAGTTTTCCTAATGCACTACATTCTCATAACGCCACGAACTCAATCGAAAACTATTCATAATTTATTTTTTCTTACGCAGCGGGCGATCTTCCATGTACGAATTATCTATAGCACCCGCTCCTTGGAAAACATCTGACGTTTACTACGTTTCACTCAAGACAGGATTTGTGACTCCCTGTCCGATAAGGATGACGAACTACATGGCTCGAAACCTGTCTCATAATCACTTTCATTTGCTAAGTATGTATAATCATCATTCTACTCCTAATGTACATTGTCAGCACAGGCGAGCGTATCCGATACCACACATTCCTCTGACGCATCTTGCAGAAACACAAATGTTTCGTCTGCCACTTCCTCCTCACTCTGCGATATTCCTTCGGTTCCTTTTGACGAAATATCAACTTCAGCAACGGCTGTGCGTGTAATGCAATGTTTGCTTTGTTTTCTTTTCCATTGATCTGCTTTATATCAGTGACACTAGGTAGGGTTGCTATCCGTCCCAACACATCGGAACCGTCACTGCTGTGGATCTCCTTGTCCCGACATCCTGACAAGCCCCAGTTTTGTCCCGATTTTGCAAAATAGTGTTACGTCCTTGGCTCAAGTACTGAAAGAACGCCATCTGTTAGCTCAACTTGTAGGTGCAGCTTCATTTGGTTTCATTTATGTTAGCAAGTTTATGTTGACAAGGTCGTCTAGCAGATGGCGCTGCATGTTGCGTATGCCGTATTGACAATGCAAGCACCTTCGATAACTGCAATGTCATGTGACTAGGGCGTCCCGTCGGGTAGACCGTTCGCCGGGTGCAAGTCTTTCGAGGTGATGCCACGTCGGCGACCTGCACGTCGATGGGGGTGAAATGATGATGATTAGGACAACACAACACCCAGTCCCTGAGCGGAGGAAATCTCCGACCATGACGGGAATCGAACCCGGGCCCTTAGGATTGACATTCTGTGGCGGTGACCACTCATCTACCGGGGACGGACAGCACCTTCGATAATACGGACTTCTCCAGTGGTAAAGAGGTGGAAACGTTTAAGCAGCACCACGCGGACCTGTTTAAACAACGCCACGCGGAAGAGTCGGGCAGTTTCCATTTGAATAGCGATGTGATAAGACAATTCTTTCCAAACGTAATACGAACTACGAGTGCAAGTTAATAATGTTTGAAATGTTCACTGCGGGCGTATAGAGTGTGAAGCGCACAGTGATATGTACTTAGATGACTGAAGTGTTATTGTCAACTGTTTACCGTCTAATGAACTAATGAACTAATAGCTTACGAAAATGCCTAGCGACGAAAGGAGAAAGTGTCACTTTTCATATGATTACACAAAAGAGTGGTATTTCGTTAAGAAAGGACGTACGGATCAGGAAGCTTTGAATAAGATATGCAGCCGTTTCATCACAGTAAATCACCGAGGTAAGGCACTTGTGATGCACCATTTTTCTACGAAGGATCATACAAATAAATTCCCGGTAGCAGCGACATCAAAGCCTATTTCTACATTCAAGATTAAAGGATATACCCAGGAAAAAAGGCTCGTTGCTGCTGCAGAATTAACAAAAGCTTACAGAGTTGTCAAGCGTCATCACTCCTTCAGTTCTCTTGACTGTACCGCAAAACTGAATGCCTCAATGTATCGTGACACCAAAGTCGCCGACAAGCAGTCTACAGCCAGGGCGAAAGGTACAGCAATTGTTAAAAATATTCTCGGACCACACTCCGTGTACGAATGCACAAAACAACTGTAGGAAGTGTCATTTTATGGCACAGACATCAACGCATAAAACCACAAAGCTGGAAAGATTATTCCTTTGGTTGTTCAATGCTTTACTGAAACTGACGAAATCTAACAGAAGCTGCTGAACTTTGATTCGCTGAATAACGAAACATCGGAGACAATTGCAAAGTTTTGCCTAGGCGCTTTAAGACAACTGCAGATTCCATTACATAAATTAATCGCTTTATATGGAGTCAGTACCGTACCGAAACCGGAAGGCTTCATCGACGTGTCCAGAGGAATGTGTTTCACAACCTAAAATAATAACTAGGAGACAATGTAAGAAGGAACTAGACTCCCTGCTCATATTCTCCACAATAGTGTTTCAAAGGTTGCCGAAGTCTTAACTGTCGACACTGAAATGGTCGTCATGAAATATTTAATTATTTTCCGATAAACACGGTAAAAAAAGAGAAGCAGAAAGAGTTCTGCTGATACACTGATGGCTCTTATCAGTCTCTTCTGCCTCACGCAAAAGTAATATGGCTATCGTTAAGGTACGCAGTTGAGAAAATTCTACAGCTTTAGATGTTATTATTGTTGTGGTCTTCAATCCAGAGACTGGTTTGCTGCTATCCTGTGCAAGATTCTTCATCTCCAACTGCACCCTACATCCCTCAGAATCTGCTCAGCGTATTGATCTCTTGATCACCCTCTACGATTTATACCTTCCACGCTGCCCTCCAATGCTAACTTGGTCATCCCTTGATGCCTCAACCGATCTCTTCTTCTAGTCAAGTTGTGCCACAAATTCCTCTTTTCCTCAGTTCTATTTAGTACCTCCTCATTAGTTACGTGATTTACTAATCTAATCTTTAGCATTATTCTGTGGCACCACATTTCGAAAGGTTCTATTCTCTGCCGGCCGCTGTGGTCGAGCGGTCCTAGGCCCTTCAGTCCGGAACCGCGCTGCTGCAACGGTCGCAGGTTCGAATCCTGCCTCGGGCATGGATGTGTGTGTTGTCCTTAGGTTAGTTAGGTTTAAGTAGTTCTAAATTTAGGGGGCTGATGATCTCAGATGTTAAGTCCCATAGTGTTTAGAGCCATCTGAACCATTTCTATGCTCTTCTGGTCTAAACTATTTATCATCCATGTTTCACTTCCATACATGGCCACACTCCATACAAATAATTTCAGAAAAGATTTCCTGACACTTAAATCTATGGAATGGAAATGAAGTTACGTGTTTCTTGATAGAGCGCGAGTGAACGATGCGGAAGACCCGCACCGCCGTACTAGGCAGGATCCTAAGGAATGTGGTTTGCCGTTGCCTTCCTCCGACCTCAATGGCGATGAATGATGATGAAAACGACCCAACAACACCGTCATCTCGAGGCAGGTGAAACTCCCTGACCCCGCCAGGAATGGAAACCGGCACCACATGCTCGGGAAGCAAGAACGCTTACGCGAGACCTCAAGCGGTGGGCACTTAAATCTATACTCGATGTTAGCAAATTTCTCTTCTTCAGAAACGCTTTCCTTACCATTGCCAGTCTACACTTTATATCCTCTCTACTTCGACCAACATCAGTTATTTTGCTTCCAAAATAGCAAAACTCATTTGCTACTTTAAGTATCTCATTTCCTAATGTAATTCCCTCAGCATCACCTGATTTGTTTAGACTACATTCCATTATCTTGTTTTGCTTTCGTTGATGTTCATCTTACATTCTCCTTTCAATAAAAACTGTCCATTCCCTTCAACTGCTCTTCCAGGTACTTTGCTGTCTCTGACAGATTTACGAGTACAATGTCATCGGCAAACCTCAAAGTTTTTATTTCTTCTCCATGGAATTTAATTCCTACTCCAAATTTTTCTTTTGTTTCCTTTACTGCCTCCTCAATATATAGAGTGGCTACTACCCTGTCTCACTCCCTTCCCAACCATTGCTTCCCTTCATGCCTCTCGACGCTTATAACTGTAATCTGGTTTCTGCACAAATTGTAGATAGCCTTTCGCTCCCTGTATTTGAGGCATGCCACGTTCAGAATTAGAAAGAGAGAATTCCAGTCAACATTGTCGAAAGCTTTCTCTAAGTCTACATATGCTAGAAACGTAGGATTGATTTTCCTTGAGCTATCTTGTTAGATAAGTTGTAGGGTCAATATTGCCTAACGTATTCCAAAATTTCTATGGAATCCGAACTGATCTTACCCGAGGTCGGCCTCTACCAGTTTTTCCACTCGTCTGTAAGGAAATCGTGTTAGTATTTTGCTGCTGTGACTTAATAAACTGATAATTCGGTAACTTTCACACAGCTGCTCTCTTTGAGATTGGAATTATTATATTCTTCTTGAAGTCTGAGGGTATTCCGCCTGTTCTCATACAACTTGCTCACCAGATGGTAGAGACTTGTTAGGGCTGGCTCTCCCAAGGCTATCAGCAATTCTACATCTACATTTCCATTCTACATCTACGTTTATACTCCGCAAGCCACCCAACGGTGTGTGGCGGAGGGCACTTTACGTGCCACTGTCATTACCTCCCTTTCCTGTTCCAGTAGCGTATGGTACGCGGGAAAAACGACTGCCGAAAAGCCTCAGTGCGCGCTTGAATCTCTCTAATTTTACATTCGTGATCTCCTCGGGAGGTATAAGTAGGGGGAAGCAATATATTCGATACCTCATCCAGAAACGCACCAACTCTAAACCTGGACAGCAAGCAGAGCGCCTCTCTTGCAGAGTCTGCCACTTGAGTTTGCTAAACATCTCCGTAACGCTACCACGCTTACCAAATAACCCTGTGACGAAACGCACCGCTCATCTTTGGATCTTCTCTGTCTGCTCTATCAACCCGACCTGGTACAGATCCCACACTGGTGAGCAATACTGAAGTATAGATCGAACGAGTGTTTTGTAAGCCACCTCCTTTTTTGATGAACTACATTTTCTAAGGACTCGCCCAATGAATCTCAACCTGGTACCCGCCTTACCAAAAATTAATTTTATATGTTCATTCCACTTCAAATCGTTCCGCGCGCATACTCCCAGATATTTTACAGACGTAACTGCTACCAGTGTTTGTTCCGTTATCATATAATCATACAATACAGGATCCTTCTTTCTATGTATTCGAAATACTTACATTTGTCTATGTTAAGGGTCAGTTGTCAGTTGCCACTCCCTGCACCAAGTGCCTATCCGCTGCAGATCTTCGTGCATTTCGCTGCAATTTTCTAATGCTGCAACTTCTCTGTATACTACAGCATCATCCGCGAAATGCCGCATGGAACTTCAGACACTATCTACTAGGTTATTTTTATACGTTGTGAAAAGCAATGGTCCAATAACACTCCCCTGTGGCACGCCAGAGGTTACTTTAACGTCTGTAGACGTCTGTCCATTGAGAACAAATGCTGTCTTCTGTTTGCTAAAAATCTTCAATCAAGCCACACAGCTGGTCTGATATTCCGTAGGCTACTCCCGGGGCCTTGGTTCAACTTAGGTCTTTGAGTGCTCCGTTAAATTCTTCATGTAGTATCATATCTCCCATTTCATCTTCATCTGCGTCCTCTTCCATTTCCATAATATTGCCATCGAGTACATCGCCCTTGTACAGCCTCTCTATATTCTCCTTCCACCTTTCTACTTTCCCTTCTCTGCATAGAACTGGTTTTCTGTATCAGCTCTTGATATCCACACAAGCGGTTCTCTTTTCTCCAAAGGTCTCTTTGATTTTCCTGTAAACAGTATCTATCTTACCCCTAGTGATACATGCCAATACATCTTTACGTTTGTCCTCTAGACTTCCCTGCGTAGCCATTTTGCACTTCTTGTCGATCTCACTTTACATACATTTGTATTCCTTTTCGCGTGCTTCATTTAGTGCATTTTTATATTTTCTCCTTTCATTAATTAAATTCAATATTTCTTTTGTCACCCAAGGATTTCTACTAGACCTCGTCCCTTTACCTGCTTGATACTCTGCAACCTTCACTATTTCATGTCTCAAAGCTATCCATTCTTCTTCTACTGTATTTCTTTCCCACGTTTTTTTCAATAGTTCCCTAATGCTCTTTCTGAAACTCTCTACAAACTCTGATTCCTTCAGTTTATCTAGACCCCATCTTCTTAAATTCGCACCTTTTTACAGTTTCTTCAGTTTTACTCAACTGTTCATAACCAGTAGATTGTGGTCAGAGTACAATGTTTTGCAGTTTAGAACCTGGTTCCTATCTCTCTTTGTTACCATTATACAATATATCTGAAACCTTCCAGTGTTTCTAGGCCTCTTCCACGTATACAATCTTCTTTTATGATTCTTAAACCAAGGGTTAGCTATGATGAAGTTATTCTCTGTGCAATATTCTACCATTAACTCCGTACCCTCATTCCTCATTCACCTACTACTTTTCCTTCTCTTTCTTTTCCTACTATCGACTTCCAATCCCCTACGGTAATTAAATTTTGATCTCCCTTCACTATCTTAATAAGTTCTTTTATCTCATCATGCATTTGATGATACGAACTTAGGCGCCACGCTTCTTGCTTTTTCCACTGTTTTGTGTGTCCCTGACCATCTGCAAGTGGTATGTCAGGATGTCCAATCTGAAGTAACACTTTTGTGAGACAGTATCCTGATGCGTCATTAGCCAAAATGAAAGTTATTTAGTTGAAAATGATTTGAAAAACACATATACCACTTTTAAAACCGCACTTCCTTGCTGCTTGTGACGTAAATCAGTGTACACTCCATTATTACTGCATAATATTTACAAGCCTGGAATTCTTCACGACAGATACTGGCTTTTCAGAAATTGTGGTAATGGCTTCATTTTGTATGCCCTTACTTAAGTAGGTAGCCAGTCTCCCGGGTTTAGGCACACGATTAGTATGATCATTTAATATGGGATCAGACTTGGTCGTTGATTCTACTTACCCTAAAAAGTCTCCGTAACGTGGATTTCCCAACAATTCATGGTCGCTTTTAATGGAAGCTTTCTTTTGGCCATGAAACTTATTACGGAAAATAACCTTAACAGAACCTATCTCCAACTTTTTTCTTCATTGTCAGTTTGATCTTGAATTATCTGATCGATTAATTTCGAGTTTTTAATTCTCCTCGAAAGTACTTGTTCATTACAATTATGTGGTTGCGGGGTACTTCATGGTTAAAGAGAGTGTTTGACAAGCTTTGCCGGTCTTCTTTACCTCTTATGAGAGAGCCAGCACTCGAACTGAACAACTCACAACAAAGGCAACACACAGAACCTTTGGTCGAGAACATTATAAGCCAGTTAGCTTAATCCTTTTGTCATTTGAAAAACGATGGAAACAATGAAAAGCTGCAAAACACCTTCGACTCGCTAACTATAACAAATTTTACATTTATTCACTAATGTCTTGTGGAGCTACCTAAATTGCTCTTTTCCTAAAATTATAATTTATTATATTCCGCTTGGTTCTCAAATAGGTGAAATTCATCAACAACTTGAAAGCCTTTACGTTCCGTAGACGATTTTCTGTCTTCTTGGATAGGTTCATGCACTCCAGTTTCTTCCACAGTACCATTATCACAAGCTATTTCCGCTGGTGGAACAGTTTCATTGGTCGCTAGTTATTGGTTGCACGAAACGGACAATTCTTCGGCATTATCAACTGATGAATCTTTAGTAAGACCACACTCTTTCACATTACACTGGCATTCATAGAAACACTGTCAGTTTGGTTAAATCTTTATTTAATGAACCTTTATGCCACAACTGCACTTTTAGTAGGTCACACCAACGTTTTCTTTTTTTGGCACCCGATAAGTACGTATGATCGATTCAACACTCTATCATAAACAAATTATAGTCTCCGATATCACCAGAGAAGACACTCCGACTTTTTACATTTATTCACTAATGTCTTGTGGAGCTACCTAAATTGCTCTTTTCCTAAAATTATAATTTATTATATTCCGCTTGGTTCTCAAATAGGTGAAATTCATCAACAACTTGAAAGCCTTTACGTTCCGTAGACGATTTTCTGTCTTCTTGGATAGGTTCATGCACTCCAGTTTCTTCCACAGTACCATTATCACAAGCTATTTCCGCTGGTGGAACAGTTTCATTGGTCGCTAGTTATTGGTTGCACGAAACGGACAATTCTTCGGCATTATCAACTGATGAATCTTTAGTAAGACCACACTCTTTCACATTACACTGGCATTCATAGAAACACTGTCAGTTTGGTTAAATCTTTATTTAATGAACCTTTATGCCACAACTGCACTTTTAGTAGGTCACACCAACGTTTTCTTTTTTTGGCACCCGATAAGTACGTATGATCGATTCAACACTCTATCATAAACAAATTATAGTCTCCGATATCACCAGAGAAGACACTCCGACTGCGTTTGTACTTGACGCATGACAGCGTTGCTGAACAAAGACACTGAAAATAGGCCCCTTTGCTTGATTGCCCACGGCCTGCGGTTTAGCTGTGGAAATTCCAAACCGCGTATCAGTCACAAAGGCCGAGGACCGTCACAGCTGACTGCCTCTCGATTTCGGCCTACACACCGTACTTAGTCAACATTGTAGGCAAAAAAGGCGTGCTGCGCCACTCGGCGACATCAAACATTCTGGTATTCTCACACAAGCCGGCTTCCGAGTGGAACAGTAATGAAAACGTAACGTTGTCGTCCGTTCATGTGGAGAACGATCAAGGTATTAGTTTAAGCTGTTCGGTTTAATGAAAAGTAGAATCAACAATGTAGGTACTCTTGACAGAGGGACTACCGTGAATGCAGCCTATGAACATTCTAAATTTTAATAATTTTATTTATTTTAGCACGGAACCAGAATGTTCGTTAATGTAATACAAATTTTGACAAGGATCGGGGGCCCCCGTGACTGTGTTTCTTGCGGTAGTCTTAAACCGAACTTCGTATTACTCGTGATCGCTATCACAAAAGTGAGATCCTCTCAGAACTGTCATGCAAAAGGAATCAAATAAAGATTATAGCGACATTTTCTGTCTTCAAATTATCAACTTGCTGCAGAATGCCGCTTGTGCTATAGTCGTACTGCTCAAGTATATCTAGTTACACATTAAATGTGCAGGTATAGTGACGGTCGTCGGTAAATTGATATTACGTTCTCGAAGGAACTAATAAAGCCACTCACAAGAAAATTAGAGAGTGAATAGAGTATTTCCAACAGTGTATTTCTGAATACAGGAAAATCTTACTAGAGAAAGTGACTATCATTCTGCGTTCAGCCCATTCCGTTTGATATAGGCAACTGCCGATAGAGTGCAGTTTGATCTGAAATAAGAATTGTATTGTACGGAAAGGAGGAGCTTCTGGTGAATAAGAATGTAGGTGGGCAATAAAACTGTCTCATTTCAATAGCGTGGCGTTGGGAAACATCAATCTTAGGGCAGACGCCCTTATCATTACGTTCAGTTTATGTTGCATGAGAAGCACATACCTAAACGACTTTTCCTTTCCTTGGTGTTTTCAACTGTATCGACAAAAGCAGCCCAGCATAATTTTTCACCGCTGAAGAACCTTCACAGTGTCCATATAACGCAATAGATTTCAAATTTAGCGACATAATGAAACAAAATAAAAGCAAGTACATGCAGACAGGCGGAATACATTGGCTTAACTTGCACTTGTAACTCAGCCTTACGCTGAACAAATCTTGACCCTAAGAACTGTTTATTACGGCATAGCAAAAAAAAAAAAAAAAAAAAAAAAAAAAAAAAAAAAAAAAAAAAAAAAAAAAAAAAAATCATGTGTGGAGGTGTCACAGCAACAGCGGCAGTTCTCGGGTATTCCAATAGTATATCTTTCCAATAGTATATCTTCCAGTAGATTTGAAACTAAGATCATCTATATCCTGACAAGTGTTGAAGAATATCGTTAATTTAAAGTCTTTTCGGTATTTTTGTAGTCAGTATGGGGAAGAATGGCTAAGATTTTCAGATGATTTTGTTTATTTTTCTGGTATAAGTACTGTGATATATGGAGCATTAATTGCTTCATCAAAATCTAGAATCGGCTGCTCGAGAGTCGTTACTTAACTGAGAATCGTCCAGTCTTACAAATAAAACCGTGGAATAGCTACAAACATTCAGTATGGCTTTTACTGATTTATTTGTACATTGTATTTCTCATATAATGGATCAGCTTCTAATCTTCGTCAGAGTTTTTAACTGTTCAAACTGAAAACATTACAGGTTACGGTTTTCTGCAGCTGGTTTTCATTACTGTACCAGTGACAGAACATTTTCCCCCTTAAAGCCGAGCGAAGCTGCCAACTGGATCATGGATAAAGATTATTTTGGTAGTCTGTTGTGGCGGAACGAGACTCTCTCAAATATTAATCTAATAAAAAAACATCCGTAATGATGTGACAAATCTAGTGAAAGCCTGGTGTTTCTCCCGCAACATGACCGTTTCATTGGTCTTATTTCTGTATTTTAATGTGCGATGGCAGCTTATTTTCTTTGGACGTACAGCAATTCGCTTCATTATTTGTGTTTTTTCCGATATGAAATTTTAGTTACATGAATTTCTGAAGAAAACGAATTTACATCCGTCGAAACCATGGTCAAAGTCCGAACAAAACCACCCATTGTAGCAACTCGTTGGCCGCTTTGGATTCATTTACTAATCTTACCATACACACAGGCGAAGTTCTGAAAATCATAACGTAACGAGTACTGGCATTTGCATAAACGCAAGTTGTAACACATGTACAATATCTAAAATATCCCCTGCCCCTAGTGTTTCATCAATGAAGACAGAAGTTGCTATTTGTGATTGCCTATTGCCTACTAGCGTAATGGAAGCCCCCGCACAACCCGCGTGTTTCCTCAACATACGACAATGATCAACACAAAAATGGAAGTAACTCCAAGGTAACATGAAAATGTAGAAAACAACTCTCAGAAGCAACGAAAATAACATAGGCAATAAAATCGAATAAAAAATAAAGAATGGTGGCTTTGGTGCCACTAATAATAATAGCACGCATTTCCAAAAATTAGAGCAATGTCAAAAGGATGTTATGCAAAAACAGTGATAATGAGAAACGAGAACAGCTTCGATATAATAGATTGCATTATTAAAAAAGGCTTCTCAATAGAAGAGCAAGATTTTTGAGCTTTTTTTAACATTTGCAGAGTTAGTCTACACTCATCTTGAGAAGTCAGCGTGTTGCACTCGTCCCGTTGGTCCATAATCCATAAGCATGAGATCCAGTAATTATTGTCATCATACTAATCCTTATTCACAGCCGCCCATTTGTTGATGCAGTAGGATAGCGCGATGTTTGTAGAATATTCTAGTTAGAGAATCTAGAATTAGCGATGTAGGTGAGACATGATTCACTCAGTTAATACGTTGCGTATCCTAACATCAACACTTTTTTTTTTTTTTTTAGCTGTAAGTCAGTTTTTTGAAATCACTGTTTCGCGTTCGGTCTCGACTCGGAATCTTTCTATGTACAACAGTCCACAGTAAGAACGAAAATTAATGTGAAATAACAATCAGCGATACGGGTCAAGAAGTCCGTACTGGTCGGTTGATTGGTTGATTTGAGGGAGGGGACCAAACAGCGAGGTCATCGGTCCCATCGAATTAAGGAATCATGGGGAAGGAAGTCGGTCGTGCCCTTTTTAACGAAATATTCTGGCATTTGCCTGAAGCGATTTAGCAAAATCACATAATATCTAAATCAGGTTAGCAGTAGCCTGGTTTGAACCGTCGTTCTCCCAAATGCGAGTCCAGTGTGCTAACTACTGCGCCACCTCGCTCAGGAGTCCGTACTAATCACAACAGTTACCGTACACTCGCAGGAATCGTGTGGTGATGGGATCATCCTACACTCATGATCGATGATCTGAATACCAATTCACGGCTACATAGTGAATTAACGTTTTCCCTTTGTTAATTTGATAGTCAGGGCAAAGTGCTTTAATCATGAATACTCGTGTATGCCCAAGTGATGCCAAATGTTATTATCCATACCTAAAGAAAAGTATTGTCTTCTCAACAGTCTTCAAATCTTGAGCTACACCCCTAATTTATATACATGACATTAGTGAATTTATTCATGGCACTTTTGTTGCCTATGTCTGCGGTCACTGTCAGAACTCAAATTAGTCATCAAATTAACTAATTTAGTACGACTGCATTTTTAATTGCTGGTAGATTCATGTATCACCACAATAAAATGAAAACAGTGAATAGTTGGAGCCTTATAAGCGAGAACAGTGGCGCATTTCGGTTTACGAAAATAATGACAAATCCTTTATAACAACTGTCGAACTGATAAATCTTACCAAAAAAAGACAAAAATAAATCAGCAAAGCAATGGTGCTTGATTGGCAAAGCATGTATTGGGGTGGGAACTATTCAAATTCTCCTCTGAATTAATCCCTTTTACAACGAAATCAGACTTAGTTTATACGAGTCCACTGTGAGGCCGAATTCTATTGAAATGGAATCAGCTACTACCAAGTTCACCACAAACTATGGTTCACGGAGAAACAGGTGGTGTGTTGTCCCTTAGGACACACCGAAATCACAATCGAAATCAGTTGTAGTTTGCACACACTTCTTTATTACAAACACACTGCTCATGCTACATTCACAGTAACCACAGTTGCAACGAAGCTTGTCTTATAGAACACAAAAATCCACGTATCGTTTTCTTTCAATCAGTTACCTTAATTTAAACCATCTCCATGGACCCATAAATAATTCAATATGACTGACAAATAAACCACACCTACTTCATCACTTACATGGAAACCCGTTTTTATATCGTTTCATCACATCCATGTTCGGAGTTCAACAGACAGTAATGTTAGAAGACTTCTTTCGCCAAAATTTCATAATTGAAAGACATTATTCATAAAAGCATCCTTTCTAAAATATGACTGACTTAACTAGCTCAGATAAAATTTCTGAGTTCAACAATCACCAATATTTTTGAGGTTTACTCGGGCAACTTTTCATTAAATGAAATGCTATTCATAAAACCGTTATTAAGATAAATATGACTGACACAACAACCCAGTGTTCAACAGAGAATAATGTTGTAAGGCTTCCTTCGCAAACTTTTCTTAATCCAAACACAATATTCATAAAAGCATGCTCGTAAAATATGACTAACATAACTGTATCAGATAAAGTTTGTGAGATCAACAAACACCAAAATTTTAAAGTTTACTCGGCCAACTTTTCATTAACTAATACAGTGTTCATAAAATCCTGATTTATAAAATATGACTAACACGACTAACTCACATCAAAGTTCTGCGTTCAACAAGCCCCAAAATCTTTAAAGTTTACTCGGCCAACTTCTGATAAATTAGAACAATACCGCTTACATATACCAGGTTCATATCATTTCATTACCCGATTATATTGAGAAGATATTCCGAAGAAATACTGAACACGGGCCGCTTCCACTCTACATGAGAATTAGTGATGGAAGCGAGCAGACCAAAAGATTTTAACCAATACAAGAAATTCACGGGACAGGAAATGAAATAAAAAGGCACTCAACTTTGTACTGCGATTGATCTTCAGAAACCAAAACTCTCCACCTAAAGGATGGAACCACAGGACAGTAACAACATAACCAGAGTCCGATCCCAGTTTGCTCGCGTCAACCACCTCCAATTGTCTGCAACATAAAACACATCAGCGGCAGACAATACTCTGAGGCATGAGATACACAATCCTAACAGCACAACTAGTTAACAATATCTGTCTATGATATACTTCACAAATGAAACCAACTGAGTTAACCTCCGTGATTTATCTGGGCAGTCGGGGCTCATAAAATTTGGTTAGCCATCCCCTTAAAACCATCACTAAAATAATAGTATAAAAGTTAGAATATCAAGAATAATCTCGGCACACATTTACAGGCCAGAGTAGAAAAATGACATAACAGGTAGAATGGGAAATATATTTCAGCGTAGTTTGGACCACCAAACACAGACTACTTCGTTATACTTCTAGCTACGTGTTTAGCCATGCTTCGTGTCTGTTTGGTGGACGTCGTTACACTTCCTTAACTCCCGTCAAAGTATCAAGTGACGATACCAAATTCAGTGATAAGCAACTGGAATAATTCCATATGGTTTTTAGGAAACTGGAATATTTAGTTAACATGAACACCGCCCACCAAAGCAGCTCGACTACTCATTCGGCCTATGTAACCACCTCGACGGAACTTGTCCTTGCAACCTCGAGGAAATCCCCATTACCATGTGCGAAAAATTTGCATTGTAACGGTTAAACTCGCAATAGCGGCTGGCCAAGTTCTTTCGTCGTGCCGACTCGGCCTCTCGCCGTGCATACAAACACAGTCCCACGTCACTCCACCTCACACCGCGGATACCCGCACACCAGCCCCCCAGCTCAGCGCGCGCACTGCAGTTAAAATCCTCCGCCGCCAGAGATGAGAAGAAGACAAATAAGCGTCGAAGTCGATTCAACGCTCAAAAGACAATCGACGGAAACTGGCGCCAGCGACGCACCAGCTCAACAGGGACCTGTGAATATCATTTAACGACCCTCCGCCGGCGCAGCATTACTTCACCCTTCCGCCTCGATTCTGGCGGCAGCAGAAAGCAGCACGCTGTGGGCGAAGAGCGAAGCGCTGCGGAAGCTGATTACTAGAACGCAGGAAACTTCCCTATCACAACCCTGAAATCCCGGCCGATTTCAGTGTGATGTGCACCCATTCGCTGTTCTGGCCAACCAATTTTACTCACAGTCACGACGGCGGGTATTGGAATTGTAAAACGTTAGATGGCTTACTCGGGACGAATGAGTTCACCGTCGTGACACACGACACGTCCGACATGATACGCAGGTCCACTGTCGGTACATTTGGAAAGTGCCACTGCCTATTGGTCCACCACAAGCTGCAGACCACGAGTTTCATCCACTAGGGAGAGACTTGAAGTTCTCCACCAGGGGAGAGCCACAACACGAAGAAGGCAAAAAATCATAATCACTTTACGCCAAGCCTTGGTTGTTGTTGTTGTGGTCTTCAGTCCTGAGACTGGTTTGATGCAGGTCTCCATGCTATTCTATCCTGTGCAAGCTTTTCCATTTCCCAGTACCCACTGCAACCTACATCCCTCTGAATCTGCATAGTGTATTCATCTCTTGGTGTCCCTCTACGATTTTTACCCTCCACGCTGCCTTCCAATACTAAATTGGTGATCCCTTGACGCCTCATAACATGTCCTACCAACCGATCACTTCTTCTAGTCAGGTTGTGCCACAAACTCCTCCCCAATTCTATTCAATACCTCCTCATTAGTTACGTGATATACCCACCTAATCTTCAGCACTATTCTGTAGCATCACATTTCAAAAGTTTCTATTCTCTTCTTGTCCCAACTAGTTATCGTCCATGTTTCACTTCCTTACATGGCTACACTCCATACAAATACTTTCAGAAACGACTTCCTGACACTTAAATCTGTACTCGATGTTAACAAATTTCTCTTCTTCAGAAACGCTTTCCTTGCCATTGCCAGTCTACCAAGCCTTGGTACGGGAGTCAAATTAACCGAAAAAACCGCCTCCACGTTGTACAGACCAATCATACTATCCTCCACTCATTGATAGTCCTCTCTGGACTATTCAGCTAGCCTGGTAAAAGCCGCAGCTCAGGGATCCCCACGCTAGAGGAGCGTAACCTGATGGGAGCCAATCAGCGACTCAAAATCTCTCTCATCTGAAAAAAAAATATTTTAGACTAGGGGGGCGTCGTTTCCTTTGTAAGCATGACTATGTTCCGGAAAAAACGCCTACGTAGACGAGACCACAGTCCCGTATATACGGAGGGATCAAATTTTTCCAGGCCGACCCTTTTCACTTTTGGAAAGTAGGCTGTTACGCTCAAGCATGACTATGTTCTGGAAAAAAACGCCTACTTAGACGAGACCACAGTCCCGTATATACGGAGGGATCTAATTTATCCAGGCCGCCCCTTTTCACTTTTGGAAAGTAGGCTGTTAAGCTCTCAGACAGTCGTGCCGGTGTAATATATGTGTTTGCCACTCGCTTAAAGAACTGGCTACTTCGTAGGGTCGGGTAAGTTACAGTCTTGCCTCCTATAAACATGTGCACCAGCCATTCTGTTCGTATCGTTCCAGCTTCTAACATGAGAACGCTTGTAGTATTTGACCGTCACACTGTTTCCACAAAAGCTCAGAGTACTGTAGTCTCTCTTAAATCGCTTGCTCGACCTACTTTCTGCCAACTTCCCGCCTTCGTGGCGGTCTGTCGCCTGGCAGAGGTAAAATGTTTTGGGAGCTGTCACCCTACAGAGGCACGGCAACTTTTATTGCTTGATGACGAAAAGGAGCTACCTGTCAGTTACGATACGCCACTGCAATAAAGCAAAGCACATACTGTAGCTGCAGTACACTGTATAGTTCCCAAGATATCAGTATGAAGGTTCAGTTTTAACGGTTGATCGTCGAGGGCTCAAAATGGTTCAAATGGCTCTGAGCACTATGGGACTTAACATCTGTGGTCATCAGTCCCCTAGAACTTAGAACTACTTAAACCTAACTAACCTAAGGACATCACACAAATCCATGCCCGAGGCAGGATTCGAACCTGCGACCGTAGCGGTCACGCGGTTCCAGACTGAAGCGCCTAGAACCTCACAACCACAATGGGCCGGCGATCGTCGAGGGCGTAAGCGCATTGGTAGTAGTGGCTTTCGTATTAATCATGCTTATAAAAATTTCCTTATCACAGTATTGTTTATTATTTTGCTTACGTAGCATCTCATAAAATATTCACTTTCTGTCAAGTTTCCACAGCTATTGATGTTTGGTCCTCATAACATTTTATGTTGGAACAGTTTATAGTTTTTCACTAAAAAAGACACAGGATCACAAAGTTTCACTATTAAAGAATAATTGGCTTCAGACTAGTTCCAACTACTACTTTTCCATTATTAGCTGACTGTCCACTTTAAAATTGCGTTTCACGTAACTTAAAATATCCAGTGACTTTAGAATAGTGGTCCGTCGTAGCTGCGCTTCAAGTACAAAGATGATCTTTGTCCATAATTTGATAAACCTTCTTTTCTGCAACGTTATGAATTTAGATTTATCTTTGTGTACCTGCTAAACAAAATCTCAGCATTCTTATCGCCGTGAGGTTAGTCCATAAAATATCGAATGGTCTCTGTTGAATTCCTTTCATGTTAATTTCTTAAATCTGTTGTCATTTACGGCATAAATTCCTCTTCTAAATTTACTGTGGTATTTCTATCTGGGAGGAGACTGAGCAGTGAAACGTGTTACTTTTACACATAAACAAGAACTGTCTGTCACGCTACTACACTTTAAAACACAGTTTATATGTAATTCATGTCACACAGTCTCATACGGAACCTGCATCCGATTTCTTTTATATACTGTATATGATAAGATACTGTCATCCCCCTTCCCTTCTGTGTGAGAGGATGAATGAGCAAATGTATTTGTAGTTACATGCTTGATGGTAGCAGACAAGCCTGTCTGCTAGAGAACAGTAGGACCAACGTCGGAACAGGTAGCTACGCTTTCTAAAAGCAGAGAGGTTTATATTCTTAGTATGGTCCTGTCCGTCCCTTGTCATGTCGGTATAGGAAGCTGCCTCTCTGGTCACTTCCGTTTGTATCTGTTAAGCATGCTTAGTAGGGGCCCAGGTCAGTCTGTCTGCGGCGAGCATCTGAAGTGGTAAGATCTCTGGCTAAGCGCGTGTCTGCTAAGTCCGTAGGACAATGGATTTCTTAAGTTAAGCCTAACTGAAAATTTAATCACCTTTATTTCAGGTTTAGCTCTACAATATCTAATGTTATCTTAAATTGCAACGCAGTGTAATTCGAGTGTGAAGTTCAGAATATATCCCGGTAGTTGCTTTGTCACTACTTTGTGAGTAAAGTGGAACCACGTGTTGATCAGTAACTCTAACTAAGATCATCAATCTTAAATGCGAATGAGCGTGAGATTATAGCGTCTCGTCTTGACTATGTTTTTCAATTTAGCAACTTTTCTTTATGTTCAACCCACATGGGGTGTACTTTGTGAGACCAGTACCACGTGCTTATACAATTGTTTGACCCATCAGGTTAATAGTAAGACGATAGTAACCAATTTGAGGTTTTTCTTTTGTAAATTGCGTTTCGATGTAATTTATTTTAATTATCAAAATTATTGTGGAGTTACACTCTTTGTCTAAACCAAGTTGACCACGTGAAGCGTGTGGTGTAAGCATCAAAGTAGTCCTCAGCTATTCTTTTCGGGAAGATTTCACAGAGAGTTAGTATGAATTTAGTATACCAGTGTGTCGTAATTTTATGATGGACAGGATTGCGCTACGAACGTAACTTCTTTGGGTGAAAATTGAGTCAGTTGGGTGTCGTTAATTTCCTCTTGCATATGTTTCAACGTTCTTCGTCTGTTATTTTATGAATGCAGTGTTGAATGTAGTCTCCCAATTTGGCTCCCTATTTGATGTGTTCCGTAAGATTACAAACTCACGTTTACACAAACCTAAATAATGCACCAGTTTAGTTATGAATCGAGTTTGATATGCAGAAATTTTAAAGGAATAATGATCAATGTTAAAATAAATGTCCAAATATAAACTGATTTATTTCTTTTTATTTATATCACCGGTTATCGTAAGATGAGTTCTAAAAGATTATAATTAATGTTAGTCTGGTTGGGAATTTGGTAAGCTAGACTGGATGCCAGGTGAAACAGTTGCTCAGTAATGCAAGGTTAACTTCCTAGATACCTCAAAGCTTTTAACCCACTTTTATGGTCTTGAATATCAGCACCGCTTTCAAAACAAATTATTGCAACAACATTACAATATCACATCCGTGCATTCAATTTTCCAAAGATAGCATTATCCTGTATGATTTGATTTCCCGTTTCATTAAGCTCACTTCCAATTTAAAAAATCATCTTCTCTTAATCCACAATATATTCCACTCAAACTCAATCCGTAACAATTATCTTCAAATAAAATTTTCGACAGAACACTTCAAAATTTATAATTTCACTTTTTATCCACTTTATTAGAGTGAAATCATACAGTGATAAATAGCCACTTATCAAATATTAACAACGAGGATGATTAAGCTGACACCCTTTCGTGACTAGAGCTGAACATGAACTCTCTGGATTTTTACAGTATCAATGCCATTCCATACAAAATCCTTTTCAGTTTGTATTAGTCTTCTTTTTTCCATTACTATTGCAAGATTGGGCGAGACGCTTCGGGACGTCTTCTTTGGGACTCGACCGTCATTGTCACGTTTCTGATAGCCGATAACTCTAATAATGCGGCGACGGGAAGACCTTCCCCTCCACCACCGCCACACCCCCGCTCGTATCATGAAACAGAAATAAACACAAACATTTCTCCCAGTATTACAGTTGTAAGAACAAAATGTGAAATTCATTTGACGATATCTAGACATTATAACAAACCTGCAGCTAACCTCATTCCATGTGTCACGTGACGGGAACAAATCGATGGTACAGCGCTCCAAGCACTGTATCGTCACATAACCCCGCCGCCAGCTACGTCGCACATGGGTTCAGACTAATGTATGTAATACTAAAAGCCTTACTTGATACTTGTCACTTCGTCATTTTTCTTCTTATAAACTAAAATTTTGCGTTTTACACTGCACTAGAATCCTACTCTTCCATAGCATAGTCACACAAGCGTTAAGAAATGTCCTCATAACTGTCTTATATCCCCCAATACAAACCGAAAGTGTATATTCTTCTGCACTTTCTCGTATATTACGACAATAGTTCCCATGGGTATAACCCCTTCATTATTATCACTGGTGTTCCTATGTCTGTATACCAAGTTCCCATGTCCTATTCTCCGGGGAATCGTTTCACAGGTAAATATTTCTTAAACTAAATCGAATAGACACTAACCGTTACACATAAAATCTTATTGTTTGATCGTCTTTAATACGAATTACTGGAGTGCTTATTAGCTTGAAAGTCATTCATGAGTATATATTTTTGTTCTCGTAAGTTTTAAGCACAATTATTAAAATTATACGTTAATCACTAATACCTTATCCTTTGTGCCGTTTTATAGATTCTTTTCTGTACATGTACGTATATTTATAGAGCTAGTCTTGGGATCTTAGATTATTTGTAGTGTGGATTAAGGCAGAGAATAACTTTGGGCAGTATATCGTGGTTCCTTGATTAATGCATGAACATCTGCACGGTATCCCCATCTCAAGCCATGAGGTTTGCTCTAGAATTAATCCGTGTGTATCTTTTGCGCTGAAATAAAACTTACACAGCTGTGGTTTGCTTCACGTTCCATTGATGGTCCTAACCGAATATTTTATCTTTATCCTATGTACCGCTACAGTATTATACTTATAGGTCCTTGTAAGGATCTACGACTTCATTACCTCTTTTACTGATTCATGGTTACTACTACAACTTAACAGGAACGCCCCAACTCCATCAGTTCTTCATGCCTCAACCAACCCAATCATTTATGATTAGTTTATGAGGATCCAATGCAGTCGCAATTGATATCCTCCCCCAAAACCAGCTTATATCAAGTCACTTTCGGTACAATTTTCTAACATCCTCCGTATATTCAATTATTTCCCATTACAGGGCTTACTAATTCAAATATCATTTCTTTCTCCACTATTACTTTCTAATGTATCAATTCGTAACCCGAGATCATACTATAAATTGTATGGTACGCCAACAGGAAAAGCTCAGTCATGTATTTTGCATTTCTTTGCTACCAATCCATAACTGTGGTTTTCAACGTGTACAGGAGCTTGAACTTTACTGCTTAAGTCATTCAGGCCGGCCGGAGTGGCCGAGCGGTTCTCGGCGTTTCGGTCTGGAATTGCGCGACCGCTACAGGTCGCAGGTTCGAATCCTGCCTCGGGCATGGATGTGTGGTCGTCCTTAGGTTAGTTAGCTTAAAGTATTTCTGACTTCTAGCGGACTTATGACCTCAGATGTTAGGTCCCATAGTGCTCAGAGGCATTTGAACCATTTTTGAACACTCTTAAATTTCCATTTGTTTTGTTTCTCATTCGGAATACGCGAGCCACGTTGACTCCTTAGCTAACATAGCAGCAAGCATAACCCTGTAAGGTTGCATGTGATCCACATTCTTCTTCTTCTTCTTCTTGCATTGCCCCCAGGCTCTCAGCATTCATTTGCTGAGTACGGGCTTGCCGACCCCGAGGTCCTGAGCTGGGGACTGGTCAGCGCCGCCAGTCTCCTGTCACTGTAGCCCCCAGACATGCTTCAGAGACCACCGTATGGCGCGGAGGTGGAATGTTGTGTGCTGTGGGGAATGGTAATCTTGGCTTGATCGCCTGGATTGCGAGGAAGGCCAACCTCTACAAAAACCCCTCAATATTCCGGTGTGCTCCGCGCCTATAAGATGCATGGTTGTTGGGGTGGAACAGTCGCAAGCGGGCAACCTCTGGGGGACCTGTCGCACCCCAGTTATATAAGCCTTACTCAGCCTTACTCAGGCACACGGGGCTCTGTCTGAACGGATCTTTAGTTCCCTAGCTGCTCGTGGGACCGCAATGGACCCTTCGACCTCTATATCTCCCCCTACCAGTGGATTGGGTGGGCCACTGGTAGGAAAACACACCCCATCGAAAAAGCGACTTCGTGCTACGAGTCCTCCAGCGCCTGGTGATGCTAGAGATTTATCAGACTGTCGTAACAGTGCACATGTTGATAATCAGAATGTATTTTTGATTATTAAACGGAAGGAGGGTAGCTTTGAGAGGGTTTCTCCCTTTTACATCCGCAAGGGTCTAGAGAGAATTGCAGAGAAACTGAAATCTGTGAAGCGACTGCGCAATGGGACTCTGTTAGTTGAGACTTCTTGTTCCCGTCAAGTCGCTTCTCTTCGGAAAGCAACCTGTCTCGGAGAGTACGCTATCGAGACCGAGCTCCACTCCACTTTGAATTATAGTAAGGGTGTTGTGACATGTAGGGGCTTGGTGGATGTCTCCACAGACGAGTTAAAATCTGAGTGGGCTGACGAAGGTATTGTTGACGTGCAGCATATTATGAAACGAGTCGATGGGGACCCCGTCAAATCCGACTCGTTTATTCTCACGTTCAGTTGCCCGAGACTCCCAGAGCATGTTAAATCGGGGTTCTTACGTTTGCCAGTACGGCCATATTTCCCCAAACCAATGCGCTGTTTTAAATGTCAGCGCTTTGGGATACTACGTTGAGGTGGAATGGGATAGCCACTTGTGGTAAATGTGGTCAGCCTGCCCATGAAGGAGCCGATTGTTCATCGCCTGTGAAGTGCGTGAATTGCTCTGGGAGTCACCCTGTCTGGGGCCGGGTCTGCCCAATCTATCTCGAAGAACGGAAGATATAGGAGATTAAAACATCTAAGCGCATCTCCTACGGTGAGGCCAAGAAGCTCTTTAAGGCCTTGCAACCTCCTGTGTTTTCAACATCTTTCGCTTCCGCTCTGAATAAACTGGTACAAATGGCCGCTGTTGCTACGCAAACGGAGGTTGCTAGTGTTAGCACTAATACCTGCGTTTCCCAGTGCACTTGTGCTGCTGCGGTTGTTTTGCAGCCTGCAGCTCTCCCCGCAACATCGGACAAGGCCGTGGTTGCTGACGTTGGGGTACTTCCTGCCTCTCCCCATATGGCGTCTTCTGCCCAGGCGAGTACAGCTCCAGCTGTTGACAAGGCTCTGCATTCAAAGCCCCCCAAGACAAAGACGCCGAAGGTGAAGGTTTTGCGACCTCAGGAGACTAGTCAGGGTCGGTCCGATGACGAGGCCATCGAACTGACTGACATCTCCCATGGGTCGTCATCGGAGCTGATGGACATTGATGTCGACTGGGGGCGATCTTCTCACCCCAGGAATAAATCTCCGGCCAGTACAGGCTCTCCTCCAAAGCACAGGGTGAAAGTTCAGCCACCCTGATCACTGGCTCCCATATTACAGTGGAACCTGAATGGGTTCAGGACGCATGTGGCCGAATTACAACTCCTTGTACGAGGGTGCCCTTTGTGCTTATGTCTCCAAGAGACACATTTTCGGGCCACTGATGCTCCTTCTTTACGGGGCTATACCGTATATTGAAAAGATGATCTGACGGGGGAAAGGGCAAAGGGTGGTGTTGCGGTTTTTGTCCGTGACATGCACCCCTCATCTGAGCTCCATCTCGTTATAGACTTGCAAGCAGTTGCAGTTGACCTTCTTGTGGGTCGGAGGCTCACAGTCTGTTCAGTTTACTTACCACCTCAGGATGCGATAGACTCTGCGGCTCTCACAGACCTTATTAGCCAACTCCCCTGCCCATTTCTTCTTCTGGGGGACTTCAATGCTCATAACGTCTTATGGGGCTCTCCGACTACTTGCCCCAGGGGTCGCATTCTGGAAAGCCTCATGATGTCTGAAGAACTGTGCAAACTCAACTCTGGTGCTCCCACTCATTTCTGTACTGCTTCCGGGTCGTCATCGGCTATTGACCTTACCTTTTGCTCTCCAGCACTCGCGGATTCTGCTCTGTGGGAGGTTGCTGCTGACCTCCATTCTAGTGACCACTTCTCCTTTTGGATTCGCCTCCTGGATGAGGCTGTGGCATTACCAGTGCCGCCGCGGTGGCACCTCTGCAGAGCTGACTGGACACTTTTCAGCCAACTGGCTGTTTTGGAACACCGTGCCAGCGTCCACGAATGGGTAGACCACGTTACAGCCGTGATCTCCCATGCTGCTGAATTGTCAATCCAACGGTCATCCGATCATCCCCAGAGGCGTCCGGTCCCTTGGTGGACCACTGAGTGCCGCTCAGCCATCCGAGCCCGCCGTGCAGCTCTGCGCCGCTTCAAGTGCCGTCCCTCAGCCGACAGTCTTGCGGCCTTTCGGGTGGCAAGGGCCAAGGCGCGGCGAGTGATTAAAGACAGCAAACGACGGTCATGGCAATCGTTCTTGAACCCCATCTCCCGCTCCACTAGTTCTATGAAAGTATGGGAAGCCATCAGGAGGATTTCCGGGAAACTCAGCCAACTACCTGTCATGGAATTGTTGCATCAGGGATGTCTCCTCACGGCGACGAGAGACATTGCCCAGACACTGGCCATGCATTTTGCGGAATCTACCGCCACTATTAACTGTGATCCAGATTTCTGCCGCTACCGCACTGCCGTCAAGAGGGGCCACTTGGAATTCCGGTCTCCAAATTCTGAACCCTGCAACTGCCCCTTCACAAAGTGGGTACTGGATTCGGCGCTGTCTGTGGCTCATGATACTGCACCTGGTCATGATCAAATCCGGTACAGCATGCTGCAGCACTTGTTGCTGCCATCCAAGGAAGTTCTCCTGAATTGTTTTAATATGATATGGTTATCCAGCACGTACCCTGACTCGTGGAGGGAGGCGATTTTGATTCCTCTCCTCAAACCGGGGAAGGGCCGAACGCATCCCAGTAGTTATCGAAGTATTGCTTTGACGAGCTGTGTCGGGAAGACGCTGGAACCCATGGTCAACCGTCGCCTGGTTTGGCTGCTCGAGACCAGGCAGCTCCTTAGCCCCTCTCAGTGTGGCTTTCGGAGATGTCGTTCCACTATAGACAACTTGTCCCTGCTTGAGGCGGCCATCCAGCATGACTTCCTACGTAACCAGCATTGTCTAGGTGTACTCCTTGACATTAATAATGCGTATGACATTACTTGGCGCCGCCTTATCCTCAATCAACTCCATGAGTGGGGCTTTCGTGGCTGTCTCCCCATCTTCATTCGGTCCTTTCTTTCCTACCGCCTCTTTCGATATCGGGTGGCCATGTGCTATCTGATTTTTACGTGCAGGAGAATGGTGTTCCTCAGGGAAGCGTTTTAAGTGTCACCCTCTTTGCTGTCGCAATTAGCAATATCACGTCCACTATCCGGAGTGCTCCTTGTTTGTGGACGATTTTGCTGTTTTCTGTTCTTCCACCAGTCTTGTCACTGCTAGTCGGCAGTGGCAGCTTACGATAAAGCGCTTAGAGGCATGCGTCTGCGAAGACGGGTATTACCTTTTCTGCAGACAAATGTGTATGTGTTCATTTTAATCGTTCTCGACGTCTTTTTACCTCCCCTGAATTGCGTCTGAGGGACACCGTTCTTCCTTTTACAGACACTGTGAGGTTCCTGGGCCTCACTTTTGATTCCAAGTTGTCGTGGTTGCCTCACCTTAAAGACCTAAAGGTGCGGGCCCTGAAGGCACTGCATATTTTGAAGTGTCTGAGCTATCGGTCCTGGAGAGCAGATCGAGCGCGTCTGCTGCAGTTTTATAGGGCTTTCGTCCGATCGCGTCTTCACTGTGGTTGCACCGTGTATGGGTCAGCAAGGCCTTCGTATCTGAAGATTCTTGACGCAGTACACCATGAGGGTATCAGGCTGTCCACTGGTGCCTTCCGTACTAGTCCCATCCCCAGCCTGTGTGCTGAGGCAGGGGAACCGCCGCTCGCCATCCGGCGGAAACTCCTCATGGTGCGACGGGTGTGTCAATTCCTTGCCTGTCCTACCTCCCCTGCGTACCCTACCGTTGCCCGACCGCCTATGGAACGTCTCTTTTCCAGTCGTCCCAGGGCAACGAGACCGTTTGGGATTCGTGCCAAGCATTTGCTTGAGTCCCTTGGTGTGGAGCGTGTGGCCCCCCAACGACAAGGTTTTACCCGCCTGCCTCCCTGGTTGCTCCAGAGGCCCAGAGTCCTTTTAGACTTGTCGGAGTACCGGAGGAGCTGCACTCCTGCGTTTGTTTTTACCTCCTTTTTTCCGATATTTTACACCAGCATCCCGACCATGTACCAGTATTTACGGATGGCTCTAAACAGGGGGACTCTGTTGGTCGTGCTGTTGTTTTCCCTGATCGAGTTGTCAAGTTACGGCTTCCTGCGGCATCTACCATCTTTGATGCCGAATTGTTTGCGATCTTGCGGGCATTGGAGCAGATGAGATGTGTTGCCAGTCTTAAGTTCCTCATCTGTTCTGACTCCCTGAGTGCCCTTCAGGCTATGCAACACTTGTACCCAGCGCATACGGTTGTCCAGAACATCCGTGATGCCCTACTTCATCTGCAACGGCAGGGGAAGGAGGTTTCATTCTGCTGGGTGCCGGGGCACGTGGGTATTAGGGGAAACGAACTGGCGGATGCGGCTGCCAAAGATGTATGTTCCCTCCCTCACGTTGTTGAATGTGCCGTCCCTCTCCATGCTGTTACCTCCCTCCTGCGTTTTCGTGTTATGCGTCAATGGGAACAGGATTGGCTGGCAGTCGGTGACAATAAGCTGCGTCTGGTCAAGGCCACCACACGGCCATGGCGTACGTCCTACCAGTCATGCAGGCGGGATGAGGTTCTCCTCACCCGTCTCCGCATCGGTCACAGTCCCTTAACACATGGTTTTTTACTCCGGCGGGAGGACCCCCCAATCTGCAGTGCTTGTGGCGTCCAGATTACTGTCCGCCACATTTTACTTGACTGTCTTTTATTCTCTGACCAGAGGGTGGAGGTTTCTTTGCCAGCGGATTTGCCCTCTATTTTGCAAGACGACGCAACGACTGTGGTTAAGGTCTTACGGTTTTGTGTCCTGTCCCATTTGTTGCCTCTGATTTTAGGGAGAGGGGTTTAATGTGCTGCTGGGTGACTGGCTCACCCAGGTTTTCGGTAAGAGGTCCGCCAGTCACGAATACCTCCTTGTTTCCCTTCGGTTTCTGTCCTCCTTTCCTTGTGTTTCCTTTCCTTTTTAGTGCGTTTCTTCTCCTCTTGTTTTGCCTCTGTATGTGAGGATTTGGAACTACTTCAGGTCTCTGTCTTTTAGCCGTCCTCCTTGTTCGCTGTCCGTCATAGTCCCTTCACTGCATGTGTTGCTGTTTTTATGCGTTTGGGCGCTGATGACGACGCTGCTTAGCGTCTGTAAACCTCCAACACACACACACACACACACACACACACACACACACTTCTTGCATTACGGCCTCTGTAGGACCACGGGTAGCCCCTTCGTTGTCTGCATTTTCCTCTTCTTCTCCCAGAACCTCTTCATTCTTTCTCTTCCTCTCTCCCGTTCTTCTTCTGAGATCTTCAGTTTCCGTTTCTCCTGTCGGCTCCACTGGTGACACTCTAATCTTTTCCTGTATTCCTCTCTGTCATTGATCTCCGGCATATTGGTCCGTGTATATTTGTTCCTCCAATTTTCCTTTCCTAGTACCCTGATCCCCAATTCCAACCAGTCCTTCCGAAGTTCTACAATCCACTTGGTTCCTGTCCTTCCCTTTGTCCTTCCTGTTGTTTCCCACACTCTCTTCGTCATTCTGTCC